>NW_008751658.1:4402744-4422224 GCF_000715545.1 Opisthorchis viverrini | reverse complement strand
TGTATGTATTGGACGAAATGATGGGCAGGTCCCAGCTATTTTAAACACAATGACGTGATTGACATTCAGGTTTCCAAACCATCTTAGTCATTTTCCCCTTCCCTACACCAAGGGTTTTAGTGCATTGAAGAAAAAACTGAATTCTTCAATTACGAGCAGACATCAAATCCAACAACACTTTTTTGAGTGACAAGGACTCCCGTCGTGGCAACTCAAAATTTAATAATCGTCTAAAAGAATTCAAAAATCCCGCTATCTCCGTAGGTTTGACATATCCTTGTTCATCCAGTCACAATCGTTCATCTGTTCTTTGTGCTTGTATGCAAGATATCAATAGGTACGCTTCCATATAGCCTCTGTCTGGATTTCTCTCTAAGGACGTCATTGAAAGAGTTTTCCTGTTCTTATTAGCCTGTGCTTGATAGTCGTATGATGGCATCCCTTACGAGTGTACCATTCTGACTATACTGAGAAACTCTCAGTTTGTGTCTGAAACTCACGCTACTCCTGTTCATTCTGCACAATTGTTGCTGCAAATTCATAAACGCCAGGCTATGGGTAAAAAATATTTTTGACGAACGATGTTCGCCACCATCCCCAACACAAAAAACGTGCTGCTAAGTGTCCAGTCGACGAACCACATAACTGCACATATAGAAACCACTTTCATATTCTCGACTTCCCTGTATGAAGTAACCGCAAACCGCATGGATACATGTGATCAGCAATGATTGACAACTGTTCTTGGTTATGTACAATTAGTTGGAATCATTGGTTCACTGCTTGTAGCAGACGGCAACAACAGATGTCATAAAATCTAGCCTCATGCTTATGCAGTCAAATTAATTAAGCTGTGCAAAACTGGAAAATCAAGTAGGCTAATCTTAATAATGATGTTCTTCTGTTCCTCTCTCGAATTAAAAATCAGCTGTTCTCACTATTGCGTCGCATACGTATAGTTGACACTCTTTTAAATAGTTACGCAGGTTTTTCTACTCTTGTAATAACTTCGTCTGAGTACAGTTCATTTCTCGTGAATAAATTATTTGAAAACTGAGCTATTAATTCCGGAGGGGAATGGTTTTGCCTGCGATTGAGAGAATCAGGTGCTTCAGGAACACACTTCAAATTATAGAAATTCGCATGAAATTCCAAGAAAAAGACTGGATTATAATCGTTGTTCACATTCAGAGGAAGTCACACCATACAGATCTCTCCACAGTTAAAACACGTTCAACCTCATAGAAAAACAGCCTTAGGTGTGATTAGTACGCACGGCTGGGTATGGATTGTGAACTTGTGTGATAGTGTGTAATATCGAGTCAATAATTGCATTCGGAAATTTGGAAAAATTAGAAAAACACATCTCACTCTTGCTGCTTGAAATTGAACTAAACGTTTCAATAATTTCGTGGAGAAAACTTCAGTTGCACGTAGATTATCACTTAACCAGAATTGTCTTTAACTGGCAAACTTCAGAGATGCAAAAAAAATTCACATAAATCTTTTGTTCGCAACAGCTGTTGTGTCAAAAAAAAACAGTATTTAAGTGCCGTCAAAACGTATATAGTATTCATACACAACACAGAGATGATGTGAAATCCGAAATTGCTGAGCTGAAGTGAATAAGCGTGTTTGCGTTATTTTGATTCGGATGCTTGATGCACAATTTACCAGCTGTCGATGGGTAATACGCCACTTTAGTCCACGGCTTATTTGGCAAAACGATGTTTGTTTGATTGCGCACGATTATCGATCTGTTCGCGGCACCGCTAAGCTGCAAAACATGGGTCCATTCGTCGAGCGCAGAACCAAATGTGCACTGGGGAGAATGACTTGCAACAAAAATGCCAACCATAGAGAAACAAGCTAGCTGTATTCTGTGTGTGTTGTGCACTCTTTGTTGTAAGAGAAAACGGGTCTATTCTGACTATTCTGCGGAAAACGAACGCTGAAGAAACACTCCAACAAACAAACATGTCATAAAATCTAGGTGCAACCTAATGAATACACATATGTACATACATACATAAATATATACCCACGACCACACACACACAGTTTTACGGGTCTATTCTGACTATTCTGCGGAAAACGAACGCTGAAGAAACACTCCAACAAACAAACATGTCATAAAATCTAGGTGCAACCTAATGAATACACATATGTACATACATACATAAATATATACCCACGACCACACACACACACAGTTTTGGAGAAAAAAGTGGAACGGTTAACGTTTGGAAAAAAAAGCTTCGTACCAAGATTGCTATGGTGGCCACAGGACATGGTAGCTGAAACTATGAAAAGTGTTTTGTGCTGGCTAAGCAAGTATCTGAGGCACCCGGGCTCAAGTACACATATGAAACTGGAAATGCCCTAATGCCACATCCTCAGGCATACCGTCTTCTGTTCAATTGTGGAGCAAATAAAAACACTCTATAAACTGAACCACGTACCACTGAAAGTGGGTTTATTGGAATAAAAGGTGCAGAAATACATAAACAAATCCACGAGGGTCATGGTGATTATGTTTAGGCAACCCTTGGGGTTTCGGTAGTCCCTAGACGTTTCTTTAAAAACTGGAGGTACATGAGCATAACCTTTGATTCAAGCTATCTGAAGTCCTGAATTCGCAAACTGCATGGATGATCGTCGTGCGAACAACGGAAGCTTTTTATATGTATGGTGTCCAGCGCGAGGTCAGTGTTTGAAAAGATTGCTTGAATAGGCAACAAACTTCACATATCATTATTCTAACTAGCAAATGGAAGCAGTCTCACAGCACCATCGCTAATTAAAGAAGCTAATTCAATGTAGGCTAGGCCGGTTCGCATTCTACGGTTGTCGAACGGCTTAGGACATTTTATAGTAGGGCGCTGTAAAACAGCGTCGGACTGTGAACAGTGAGATGACTTGACGCCACTGAGGGTTGATGTTCTCTGAGTAAGCAGAACGGAACTTATCTTATGATTGACTTTTATTGGAAGCCAACAAAAACCGGTGACAGTCATGTTAGCACAAGGAAACTGAAAGTACTGATAACTGCATAGTTGAGATGGCAGAATGTTCTCATCACAATTTATACATTTTAACACTGCAGTGACAACGATAAAAATTAAATGAGGGACATTATAAGTTAGGATATATATTTGTGACTTGCAACTTTATTAGGAAACATTGCTTTCAGATTTCCGTTGACATCGATTCACGCTAGACTGAACTGGCTATAGTGGACATTTTTGCAAAAAAGAGTCCCAGATTGCGGCTAGAACCGCTATGAAGATAACAAGTAGAGGAGACCGGTGACAAAGTACTCGTTGCATACTATCTTAGCAAGACAGTGAAGCGTTTTACATCGGCTTATTTGGTACGGACCCTTCACAAACGTCCGCATAAGTAGTCAAATTGCAAACTGATTTGTGTGAAATGAAGGACTGTTCTGAAAAGGCCGCTAGTTCGACCGGGAGACTCAAAAGGATTTTAGAAACAATATACGCTCAATAATGTCGACGATGACGGAGACGGACGTCTCCAGATTTGCTAACCACGTACCAAACCGTCGAACTCCAAAACCCTCGAGTTCGCTTTTTAACGGAACTACCTTGAACAGAAGTCAAAAAAGGATTGTACGTTGCTAACTCAAGAGCGTGAAACAGCATGCGATTCGGCTGGAATTGCTATACGAGTCGTTTTGTTGCTAAAGACAACGAGTGTAAAACGCTTCAACCCGCGACCCTCTGACTAATAGTTTGAGCGAATAAGCCTTCACACACAATCAACCGATCAGCAACTTAATTAAGTCATACTTAGGCAGGACATTGCAATACTCATCCCTGAGTCTCGGAATACATATCAGGCACCCACTTGATTCAAAACTCCCGAATAGCCTCACACTACCGGCAATAAAACGTCCTACCCGATTGCCCGTCTTCAAACGCAAGATGCTGCTAACCAGCACCTATGAGATTAGCTATCGGATGAAACACAGTAATATACCCTTCTGAAAGAATCATCAGGTCATATCGAAGAAATGTTCCCATCTGAGTTCGCCTTTTGACACCATTGCTAACGTATTTTTAAACGACACGAAAAACCACTCCTCTTCGTAGATGTTCGACGCTACTAAAGCTGATCAGTAGGGCCCACAATAAACTAGTATCGTGAATTATTCTCCTTTTAGGTTATCAACTGTAGTACAACGATTACGGGTGCCATCCCTCAGCTCCACACAGCAGTCACCGATTTTGGTCTGGTGTAAACAATCCAGAGTTCAGTTTCTCCACCCGTTCCAGCATCATGCATTATGAAATTATACAAAATTCGTTCAGTGCGGCTGTCAAACAATAAGTTTTAATCATTTCATTTCACAAGAACCACAGTGGGATGACGAAACACTTTGGTCACTGTTCGGTAGAAAGTTTCAGCCTTCTTCGTAATGCATCGCTTTTCCTATTTAGCATACAATCGCAGCTAAACATGGTGGTATCCACCTTGAGAGGGTTACGACCGTTAGTCTTGTCAGGTTTGCAAAAGTGACTTTGCCAAAAAATTAACTGTGCATTCTTTGGATTCCTTCCTAAGGTTCTTTGGTTTGAGTTAGTCGGTGGATTTTATTTGAAGTTACACTGTTTCATTTTCGACCCACAGCAGGATCAAATCGTATTGCGACGTGGACTGCTCTACACAGTCATTGTTGTCTTTACCTTATAGGCGTTTGGGTTAATGGGGTTTGGAGTTATTCCCCAACTAATCTTCTCAGATGAATTGTATCCGTATTTCTCAGGAGCAATAAAGTTCTCCTGGGAATTTGGCTTGGAAAACTGCCAGCAAAAGTTATTAAGAATGCGTGACTGTTGGAAGAGCAATGGTACAACCGTCAAGCATGCGGGCGCAAGTCCCAACTTTCGAAATTCCTGAGGGACCGAAAAATCACAAAGTGCTCAATAACGGACAGACTCGCTCATATTTGAATTCACTCCTCGTGATGTTTTAGGCAGTGGGATAAGAGAAATTTGCTCAAAAAAAACAAAGCTAGCAACCGATGTGTTTCCTTCTTCTTGAGTAAGCGGTAACCAGCGGCAGACATCAAGCAGTCGTGATAACTCTCGTGACAACGAGGTTGACCAGTTGAATGGAATTGACACAACTAGGGATTCCAACAGTCGTGCGCTACTTTCACGTATTGGCAATAAAGTTCAAATAATTAAAACATCTGGCTTTCGGATTTCTGTTTGCAGTCGGTTCACATCACAACAGCGCCGAAGGTAAGACACAGAAAAATACAATCCGAGTGCCTGTGCATCCGCGCTGTTAAAGACACTAGAATCAACGATTTATAACTTAATGGGAATCACTTGAAACTAGAGAACCGTTGTAGATCGGTTATAAATACAGAGTTTTTTGGACCGAGGGAGCAAGTTCCGACGTTGTGCCTCCTATTGCATTCCTTTGGTTTCTATACACAGTGGCCATAAATTTTTTCCAGTGCAACACGGCCAGAGTTTAATCAAATTTACAGCTATCAGTTCCAAAGGTACACAAAAATCATGTCAAATAACGACCAAATCCCATTAGTACTTAATAGTTAACTCGTGTTCTTCTGCGTTTCCCTCAACCATCCTTCCTTCTTCCAGATCGTCTGGATATTTCTTGATACCCTACATGAGTATTAGATACAAATCATCGAAAGACGCTATACTTTCACCGGTCAACATTCTTTTGTTCTGCTCCAAGAACCTCCGAATAACTATTCGTTTCCAGTTCCCTTCAGTCAAGCGGTTTCACGTATCAATGAACTCTTTTCAGTCTAGGGGTCTCTAGTTAATGGATTTCAGGACACTTCCGTTGGTAATTAGGTGATTCAAAGGTCGTTTGCATGTACCTATCTCAATGTATCGTTTGCAAGCACGATGCTGAACAACTCGGCTTTATTCAGTTCACTCAGTTTGAGGAATATTTTATTTCTTCTAGTAATATCCACGTTCATTTTGAACAGTCCAACTCCGTTCTCAGCGCCACCCCCCCCCCGTTAAACACACAGCAATGAAAGAAGTGCCGGACTTCAGTTTCATCCTTATCAGAGCCCACCAGTAGTGTGAATCCATGGCAGTGCCTGAGCTCAAACTGTCGGCATCTGACATGTTAGGCAAGCATATTACCACTCATTCCACAAGCGCAAGCTAAGTGGAAGTCCCCTAATTTCTCATCTAGGCAAGCTGTGATCGAGACCCGGTGCATTGGCCATAGAGAGCAATGTAAGGACAAATTTATTCGTGTATACTACTTCTATGATAAACAATATCTTCCGCTTCTAACTTGGGGAACTGTGCGCGAAGCTTGTTATGCTCAACTCTGCTTGAGCACTTCTTTCTAACTCCTTAAAAAATCCAATTGATAGAATGCCACCCCCAAACAGCGAAACGGTCACACTATTTAATTATTATATACTAAGTAGAGTAAATAAAGTGAACAAATAAAAATGACCAAAGTTAAAATTATTAAATACATAATGGTTAATGTTAATGTGTAATGAAATAAACAATAAATAAGTGATAAAAAATTATTTATCAATTACTGGTTCAAATTCTCGACCGCGGGTGACTTGATGCGAGACAGCTACTTGAAGAATGGTCGTAAGAATCGTGACCATAGGAAAAAAACGCAGTGTCCCCTAATCACCTAATAGTCATCCGGTTTGGGTGTCCCTTCAGGTGGATCAAGTAGCACCAGCTGTTTTCTGTGATTTCGGAACTTGGCCGGAAAAGTGAGGAATGTTCCTCTCGTTTCATATAACAAAAATCGCAGCTGACTTCCGGTGGTTAATCTGAACAGACAAACACCCCTACGCGTGTGTAAATGAGATCAGTTCGAGGGTAGTGACGTGAAGAGCTGGACCATTGCATACAGTTCCAGTTGTCTGCACCAAAGGGATATGATGATCTCACTAACTGTCCACAAGCAATGAGGAATAACCGAAAATACGAACAGTAAATTTGGGAGGAATATGTATCTCAATGAAGTATTTTCATAAGCTTTAAAAATATCGACGGTCAACGGTAGCCTATTTTATTCACATTATCACATGGCGCGGAGTAAAATAACGATTCCGAGAACTCGTAAAATATCGTTTAATAGTCTTGAAGCCAAACTGTCCTAAGAGAGAATTACGTTCCATGACTTTTTCGCCACAAAACTGTCTCCTAGGTGATGTTGCTAGTTGTGCAGCTATTCCCACGAGAGTCTGTTGTAGATACTTTGTCGCCCATAAATAAAATAACGGTTTCCATCACAATAACCAAGTAACCACAAAGACCACTTTATTTCGCCAGAAACAATTGGTTCTACCAAAGTGAGCAGTCTCATATGTCATCATCCATTCTTCTGGTGTCGCTTTCGAAATGTTCACCAAACTTCCTGGGAACAAAGCGTCCGTATTGGTGTTTTTTTCTACAGTAAAACATCCGGTCATCCTGTAAGACGGCAAACCAGCGGGTGAATATATTTAGTAATCTGCGCGATTACATCCGCATGAGCTGAGAACTTTTGTCTTCCGACAGGGAAAGCAATTGATTCGCCCATATGGAGGGTCAAAATTGTATAGACCTGCGACACTTCGTTTCGCAACGCCTTAGTGTTTAGTGAGATCTGGATCACTGACTCGCTTTAACGTGGAAAGTGAATCTCTCTCAATGCATCCCTAGTTATGCTCCGACAGCAGTTATAGGATCCAAAGGCTCAATAAGCTTGCAGTTTACCCACCTGGTACAAGAGAGCAACTCTTTCAAAGCTTGCAAAACCTCTGTTTCAAATGCACACCAGAATGTCTATCATTGCATTTCCCTTTCAGCACAAGTGGCAGAAGCGAATAGGAAATATTCCCTTACCTGAAAATGTATAACAAACTCCGATGGAGGGAACATCACAATGACAACACCAGTTGTCACCGCGGTCACTTCCCTAGTTCGATCAGACAGTGCTCACCTGAAAAGGGTTTTTGTCATTAGGACTGCCGCTACAGGATGCTCTTAAGTCAGTGACATCCTTTCTTAATTTTCTTGATAAAGGATCTAGCACTGTGGTAGCATACGGGGGATTCGGAGCGACAAAAGAGAAATAAGGTATAACAGCTCTACAAATTGATCAAGCCTGCCCTTAAAAACCTTGGCATAAAATTTGTTTCATTGTCCTTGTCGCGTACATCAAAGTCACACAAAGTTTACTTAGTTCTGGGGAACAATCGCTCCTTTTCCAAGCAACAGCGTTTGTGTCTATCAAAACTTAGGAAAGATATAGGGACAGTGATATACTATGCACTATCTCGCACTCAGTGTGAACCTTTCTTGAAGTTCGAGGTTCCATAGCCGGCTGACTTCGGCTGGATGTCTTTTCTAGAAAGTTTTTGCCTTTCTGATGGTCTATCAACCACGGCTTTTTTATCAAGGTTTAAAGAGTGTAAGCGAAATCCATATCGATATTGGAAAATTTCCGCTGCCCATCGCGTTCGAGTAGTTTCGAACTTTTTCCGCTATATGGTCGAATAAAAATCACTGACATTCCCTAACGTGATTATGGGTTTTTTAATGTGTACTTGGATCGTAGGGTAGACAGCCCCCTATCTCATCAGTCATCCAAAATCTTCGTTCTCCAACGACGCAGACAGACGAAAACAAACTGCAGTACGTTAGGACAGTAGGTGAACTCAGTTATGAGTTAATTAGGAAATGAGGCCACTAGCTAACGTTTCGAAGAAACAACTGAGCTTCATTTTAAAAACTATTACACTTTCGTGCATCCTTTGAAACAACTTATGAAAAACTATAAAAAAACTGTGACTAATCACTGTTGTTGGTGACTGGAGAAGCAAACCGTTGTGCACGACGGATTTCACCCTCGGGTAAGTGGATCCCAAGGGACTCAACTACCATGCATCTGAGACTCTTGTTAACACCAATTACTTTGTAAACAAATGCCATTCTCCAAGTGCCTAACCTGTTTAGCTCCCACCAACTTAGAGCTATTTTCAGCTGTTTATCTCCTGCTCATGTCACGGTGTCATCATCGCCAAAGTTTGTATACCTTACAGCAAAAATCCTCGGTCACTGTTCCCTTTAATGAGCTGACATTATTTTCCACGTCTGTTTTTAACTCTCCCTACAGATGATTTAAACGACGCGCAATCACACCCGTCACAACCACCATGAAGCGGTAAGTCAACCTGAAAAATAGGATACAACTAATGCGGTCAGGTGTATCATCTTATTGATGGCTTCATTAACTGGAATATGGTATGATGATGATGTCAGTAGTGGAACAGGGCCGGCGGTCTGTGCTATTCAAACTCGTATCCTGTTTCCTGATGTATAAAATACAGTATTTCACGCTTAGTTTCAGAGTGAAAGACACCCAGGTATGTACGCCTCTATAGCGTTAGTTGGCTGTTCGCCAGATCATTACAGTTGCTGCTTGTTTTTGGAAATATATGAAGTAGAATATGAATATGAGACAGTTAAACTTTTGCAATTATGTGCCATTTGACGAATGATTGATTAATTGAAGTGGACTGTGTGCAAACTGAAACGGTGGTCGTGATCATTTCCTGTCTTGAAAAACCTGGACTAGCAACAGCACATTAATTACCTTTGGGAAGGATAAAATTGCATGATGTTTAGGTCCTTATATTTTCAAGCACCTGTCTTGTCGAACTTACGGTCAAGGCCAATTTCCTTAGAGGCGGAAATCGATCCGATATTACGTGTTGTTCAACTTAGCTTCCACTCTTCGTGAAGCTAAAGAACTCGCTACTAAATACCGATGTAAATCAACAGATGTCGTCCGATAGCCCCTGAAAATGAGGTATGCCACGATTATGTATTTGTGGTACGTCTGTTGAGGCATCTCAGTCGTATATTCCATCTTCGTTCGTCAAAGATGCGCCATTTTAGCAGTAAAATAGAGAATAGAAAGTTGAGGAATTTCAAAGGTAGCCACGAAATCCCCAAATCTGTGTATGAAAGGACAGCTAAGTCAGGCCAATTTACGTGAGAACATAGAATACTGCAGATGCTGATTTCTGACCAAGGGCATTTGACCCTAGATGAAATCAGCTGACATTGAAACCCCTCATCCCTGTTAGTACATCTTGTTTTGTCCATCCCTGTATTCTCTGTGCCATCCGCTTTTTTGCAGTTTTAGCAGCACTTTGAAGGTATCAGTCATCCACTTTATGACTGCTTAACATTCGTATTCAAATACGCCGCCGTATATTACCGTTTCTAGCCATGATCAAGGGTGGAAAAAAGAAAAAGTCGGATATGTTAAATGTGTGTAGCCGTTTTTCACTTGCGACGGTTTCCTGTTCTAAAAACCTCGATCTCCTAAGGTAAAAACAGCAATATCAGATGGAAAGGAGGCCATAAAGTTCAAATGTTTTGCATAAATTATTTCTAATTCCTCCTAGGAGAGTTAATCACATGAGTAGTCACTGAACCCTACATTGAGGCCTCAGGTTCATACTTCCGCCTTCCTGCTACGAAGAACTCTCCGAACATTTTGACTGATCTTCAAACAAAGGGACAATTTATTCTGCAAGACCTAGCGCCAATATATTCAATTAGGCATGCGCACTGTTTCTGTTCAGGGGTAACAAAGAGTGAAAGTGGCAAAATTTGCCTGAATTGGGAGTGATTCAAACGTGGCTCCTTCTGAAAGTTAGGGCTGCCTTGAGGCAAACCAAACCGGGAGTGAGAGCACACAAATGAGGCATTCGACTCTGTTTGGGTTTTACATTCACTATGGCCAGCTCTGTTTGGATACCCAGACAACTTCAGAGTCTGCTAAATTGTGGGATTGCTATAACTGTTCACTTTCCTGAACAGCTTTTCCACCGCACTTTTTCGCGCTAACTCCACAAAATGTGTTGCACGTGCATCGTCAAACTTCAGTCTAAAACGGCTGCATTGTCTCTTGATTAAAACTCACACATCTGAGGTGAACAGTCGGAACATCTTTCTCTATAAACCGTAGTTAAATTCAGATCTGAGTTTTTGCTACTGCAGCTGGCCCAGTCTGTACCTAATCTCACGTCTTAAATTGCATAGTCACTGACGTCGGCAGAATCTGTTGTCGTTGGTGCGGCATTAGCTGAAGAAACGTTTTTCCTGGATTAGAATGGAAGTTTACCGAAAACACCATAGGTGCATACAGCACGACTGGCTTTTATTGGGCACAGTTCATTATCAAAGGAACTGGTCATAAGCTTTATTTTCTTTCGAGAGTAATGGTATCTTAATTATAGTAATTGTATTAATAATTATGCTAATAGTAATAATAGTAATATTACTGTGGCGTTAGGTAAAAATCAGCTAAGTTAATATCACTTTTATTCATTGCTGTCTGTGCTATTAAACAAACAGCATAAACAAGGACTCCTTAATGAGGCGATTTTCCAGTTTGATCCAGGGGTGGTCGAATCTACCTAACCTAACCTTCTCGGGACAATCCAGACACTTTTTTATTTCCCTTAATTTTTAATTTCCTCAATTTCCTTCTAAAAATCTGGCCTGTTACCAAAGGAACTCCCAGGAATAAACTTCTCCGACTGTTACTTAACACGATAAAACAAGTTCAATCAAACACCGTATAATTCTGCTGTGTGGCGGAGTATGGTGGTTGGACAACTAGGCGTCTGGCAGAACGGGTTTGAGAACACCATGCAGCGTGGCTTGGAATAGGCCTGACAAATGTTCAGCTCATTTGCTCGGAACTAAGCGCCATGTGAAGGTCACGGGAAATCAGCGAGTGCTATCAGGTACGGCCAAAAGGGACGCATGGACACAATAAACACGTTGTGGCCTCGAACGACCTAACCATTCCACTTGACGTTTTTTGACTGCCCATCATCCTGTTGTTGATTTCCTAGACAGGTCCTTAAGTATAAACTGACGGCTGGCCTTATTCCGGATTTGAATTGTTTACTGTGATCTTGTAATCGTATTGACCGGAGGAGGAACGACCTAAAAGGCTTGCTCGCCAACGTTTTTCTATGGAAATCTTTTATTTGTGGACACTGAAGTACAACGCACGAACCTGATATGAAGATTAATTCACCTGACTGGGAGCGTTAAGTAGCAAATCCTGTGTAACCCATTGACTTGTTCAAGAAATATGCTCCCATGTCGATATTTAGTCTGTGCCTTGAAAATCCAAACGAACCACTTAGCACGTCCCAAAGATATGCTTCTCTCTGGGAATAAACAAGCGGCCAAAAGATGTACTTAATTACAGTAGATTAACAAATGATACTTGCCAAAACCTACAATAAGCGGAGAAAATCGAGTCTCCTTTATAATCGCAATGTTTTCCCGCATGCATGCGCGAAAACCAACATATATGAAGCTCAACACTGACAACCTGCCGTCCTGTTGACAGGTCTGCCTGTTTTCCGGACATTCAGATCAGATGTCCTAGAGAATGCCCATATAGTTCAGTAGCAGTGGTTAACGCAGTCGTTCCTTGAATACAACATCTGTTCCAGCGGTCAAGTAGNCAACATCTGTTCCAGCAAATAGGTCAAGTAGGGAAAGCAATTAGTTTCTGGAGTTTTCTCTGGCGCCATTGCCATCTGTCTTGTACGAACAGGTTAAAAGAATGGTTTTTGATGGCAGTCCGTCCAGCGTACCCATGGTCAACCAGAAATGCGTCACTCGTGACCCTAAGGCAGTGTGTATACGGGTGGAAAGCAACAGTATTCTCGGCCGCTTTAGCTGTTACTAGTAGTTGACTCAGGAATGCACTCCGAGAAAAAGTAGAAGTTGGGAAGAAATTAGAACAGACACCCAAGTAGTCGTCACTTAGGTACAATGTTAAAAGTTCACTTTGCCGAGCAAAGTCAATTGGTGGAGATATCTCAGGTGATATGCAGTAACTGGAAATGGTAAACGATGGGAGAATAACCGACACAAGCGGAGTTAAAAATTACGCAACACAATCTCACAAACCAATCAATTTTGCGCTTTTCTGTCCCATTTCATGTTCTGTTAGTTGAAAACTATCACATTAGAGGTTAAACTTATTCCCCACGCACTCGAAAGTTCAAGAGTGAATTCGCGATATACCATACAAAATTTGGAATTTTACTGCTCTAAAAAGCAGGAGAACAGGATGTTCTCCATCTCTGATTAGTGAAAGCTGTCCTTTCGGCACATATTTTACCACGTTATTTTAGAACGCCCTTAGCTGGCCTTTCTTCAGACTGCGTGATTACGGCTTTTGATCCATCGGTCGTGTGAGAAGTTCGAATAGCATACCGTACGTTTCAAAATGACCGCCATTTTGAAAACAACCATACAGTAATTCAGTGGCGGTCCATGACGTTATCCACTTGGCTTATAAGGAAATCTGTAGATGGATTAGCAAAAAAGAATTTACTCAAGGCGCGATATTCGTGATATCGCAGTGTACTAGTGAGACAAAACATTCTACACATGGAGTTGATGAAAGCTCTTCGACAGTCCGCGACCAGTTGCACTCTCCTTGAGGCTCTCTAGAAAGACGGAGTCCAAGAGTGTTCGTCAGCTCCACGTTCTAAACGAAACCAAATTGAACATGATTTGTTGAAATGTCGCATTCGCAAACCAACTTGGTTTCGACGGGAGACTCAACTGGATTACAGACGAATCTCTCACTTACAGTAGTCTCACCCAAGTCGGTTTTCGAAGCCGAATTCGTCTGAAAGTGGAAAAATCTACAAAACACTCTCCAACTGGAGTTCGAGGAGGACTACGCCTATCTGATGAACCCCAAAAGAGGGCGAAACCGGTCGTGTGCTGTCGAAGAATTCCCAAAGACGTTGTGAGCAATCTGTTACGTCCAGGCAAGGTTTTCTACCCGTTCAACTCTCCCTGAAACTTACAGTTATTAGTTGTTCAGGCTCCGAAAATGAACTGTGCCACGATGTAAATTTTTCGAACCATCCGCTTACCGTTAATCTGGGACTCACATCCTGGTGGTGAAAATCACTCATGATCCGCAACCGAAAATGTATACCCTTGAAACAAACTCTGTTCTATGCATTCCTCATGAGATGGCTTTCCATCCGACAGATTGCATACACAAAGTGTGCTTGTGAATTCAAATTCAACTACTCAAGAGTTCTCAGTGACTGCCTAGACCTGGATTGATTCATGTCAATTTTGCGACCTTGAGTTGGAGGAAACGGGTGATAATTAAGAATAATAAATGACCGTACTACTGTTTCATTCACCATAGAAAACCTCCTTGGAAACGCCATCCACCAGAATAACGATTTCCAGGCGGGAAGAAGGAGACAGTGGGTTTATCGATTTTCTCTTGGAGAGCCACTCCAGAATTGAGTCCCCATCTCTCTTACATCAAGCAAACAAAGTAAACCACTCCTGTAATATATTGTGGAAATCAAACTGACGTACCAATAGGCAGTGCGCAAGCTATGTGTATCTACACCAGGAAGGTATCAGTTCACGTTCCGCCAGTTGTTTCAATGTCTTCTAACACTGCACTTAAGATGAGACATCGGTGAAGAAAAATGACCCACGTACCTTGTAGTTTAAACTTTAGAACAAGGTGTACATGCAATCTGTCTAGGCTTCCTTCGCCTTTGTTTGTGGAATTTCTCAAAAGGTTTGAGATTCATATGCAAATTTTTTGTACTTTCTTAACGTCAGTTTGCGCGTAATTTCATCCACTACTAGTCAGTTGGCCAATTAACCTAAATACCACCTAATATAACTGTTAAAATCAATTTTGCACAGAGTTCCTTCAATTGTATGTCATTCAGCCAAACATGAAAGTCACTACCATTCAAATTTTCCTACTGCTTAAAGCTACTGTGGTAATATAAAGGTATCATATGTACAATAGTGATGGCTAAACCTGATAATCAAACACTGCCGAAACCCGAGAGATATTCTTTAGAGTCAAGCTGAGGCCTAGGCGACTCCAATTTCAGAGATAAGAGAGCATGGTAAGACAGAACTTCCTTAAATAGTTTAACTAAACCAGTTGTTAGGGTTCCTAGATGTAAACCAATGTACATGGCAGATAGCTGGATAGTTTTTGCCTGCACCTGTCCACTCAAGAAGTAGAAATTTCCATAATACCGCAAATGCTCAGGCCGGGAGAAGCATTCGTCTTCAGAAGCGACGCATATTCAAATGGCAGCAAAGTAGTCAACGTTCTAAATCCTCATATAGAAGAATGTATTGTATTCCTTTGCAGAAAATGATAGAAGTTAGTTATGCAGTATAATACGAAATTTCCTACAATATTTCCTTGGTATAAGGTGACCTCAGCTGTTCTTCTAACTAGCTTCAGGGAGAGACAGTTTCACACAAACTTATGACAGGTCTCAGTTCATCAAACTTGCATCAGGAAAACGTCGAGTTTCTACCCTCTAATCACAATGCCAAATCAATATGTCCACTGCTTTGCGCTGGAATCACCGCCGAACTAGCTCGTTAATCTCATCACTTAGAGAGGTCAATAACTTTGCCAGAAACCGCAAATCGATAATCACTCATCCACGACGAAAAATCTCCTTGGTGATCAAATGAATTGCAAATAAACTCATTATCCGTCTGAATTAGCACTTTGAGGCCACTTAGCCTATCCCCTAACCTCCTATGGCGTGTGTTGGCGAAGACCCGAAACAGCAGAATGCTGAATTTTCCAACAGTCATTGACTTCTCTCTCTCAGTTTAACGCCACGTGCACGAAAGTCTGTAAAAATTGTACACTGAGACAACCACTTTCTTAAAAGATTCTTACTAAACTGTTCATTCGCATGTTCATCAAAAATGGTACCTGGATGTGTCGATCTCTAACGAGCCGCACCCCGTAAGACGCACCTACAATCCACCAAACCACGTTTATCTTTTCCTGTTTGTTTGCTGCTCTAAAAAACCGACACCAGTGCTTTTCATCGGATCACGTGTTGCGCCAATTTTACACTTAGATCTTGGTTGCTATGGGCAAACCATTTGTCACAAAATTTCACTCTACGGGAATCCCAATTTATGTGGTGCTATGCTACTTCCCCGATCGATGAGTGACCTGTGACAAGTTTAAAAATCTCCAGAGATGAACGCCAAATCGTCTGCTGGAGCTGAATACAATCGATGGGGAAAATCCGGTACTGATAAGCTACAGACAACCTACAACCAGGACCTCTTGTGATTTCAGTTTATGCAGAATTTTGGAAATAAAACGAACGAAATCCGAAACAATGTTTTTATAGTACGACCATTCTAAAAATTCTTCACTGGCATGTCAATCCTGCTCATAGAGGCGGGTTTGAAATTCAATAGATCTTCATGCAATTGGTACTGCCGATGATTTCTGGTTAGAAAGAAACAGATGTACACAGTTGTCCCTCCAAAACAAGTTTGACTTCTTTATTCGTCCTGTGCCACATATGTGAAGGATAGCACAAATTCACACTGTTGTGTCAAAATCCACGTGTGAGTCTATGCTATCCAGAAGATCGCTTGGAACTGCGTTCCGTTAGAGATGGTTGCACCCGTCTAAACACTACTTAGAGGGCCAATCGCACATGGTTGGAGGTTCACTTAGGTATGCTTTTTCAACACAAACTTGTAGGTCGAGACTATACTTGGTATCTTAAGGGGTTCGATGCATTAAGTTTTTTTTCGGTGATGCACTGTCCATAAAACGCACAAGAGAAAAAGTCAGTGACAAATAAAGCTAGATTTCGCACGTTGTTCAGCACCAAAATATACACATGTGAGAGGGTCATGTAACAGGTCACGCGAAACAGTGTCAAGCAAAAAATAACAACAAGGACAAATAACTGTAAGATCTGTTTGTATTACCACTCGCATTTCTGCATAGCGTTCTAGAATCTCTCCAAAATTCCGAAACTACCTTGAAAAATGATTGACAAAATTACCATAACTGTTTCCTTGCTTTCAAAAAAACTTATCGGAATGACCAGCGAAGAAGGCGCCCTCAAATTCAAGCTTCCAAATATTCCGCCATTCTCCTATTGTAACTATATTAGTTAATGTTACCGTCTGGAGACAGAAAACTGCGTACAATCATGTCGCTAAAATCGCTGTTCACTTGCACATTGTATGCCTGAACGCAGTCAAATGTTGTCAAGCCAATCGCAAATTCCTTATCAATCAGCATAAAAGTGCTTGAAGCGAAGGTTTTTCGTGACGTCAGCAGAGATTCATTCATGTATTTGGTGTGGCGTCCACATGACCGGTATAAATGCATGTGAAGAGCACGTTCAAGCAAAGTTGCTATTACGCACGTTGAAGTCAGTGTGTATAGTGTTCGGAGAAGTAAATTATCGAGTGGATAGAGCATGACAAATGGAAAATAAATTAACCTACCGCATGCCATCTTAGTGTCCACCTGTTTCTTTAGGGGTCAAATCGATTTTCTGGGTATGAGGAAGCATCTTAGCCAACGGGCATATCGTCTAAGTTAACATTACTGCCCTGACTCATTCCACATATTTGGTGCTACTGAAAGGATGGCCAAAAAAGCAAAGTTTCACTAGGACTGCTCAAAGCTCTTCGACAGCCGGCGATCAGTTTTTCCCCTTTCCGGACTCATCACGTAGGTGAATTCCACCGGCATCCATCAAACTTATGTTCTGTTTGAACCCACACTCTACGAACTTCGCAAAGTACTCCAATTTTCAAACAAGCTAATCACCTGTGGTTCAGCTGAGCCTTTCACTGGAATGAACTTGGTGTGCAAATAAGTGTATTTAGCACAGCCCATTAATTCTGATACCGCAAGTTGCGTACACCCACGAAAACTGAATAGTTCTCTGTGTTGCCCAAGAAATACTTTACAGATCTGCACAGGTATGTACATTCCATATGGCTATGGCTCCAAAAGCAAGCAAACGTACCACCAGCACGAAGTATATGCTTGTGTGCGACAAACATGGCATCATTTAACTGGCAATATGGATGGGATAAAATCACTAAGAAGGTTAACTTTGACGATCGTGGATGACGGTCGTGCCGTGAGCTGAACACAAAATGTGTGAATAGAAGAATGGAAATTCTGCTGGGGAGAAACACAGACAGGTTGCAGGATGTTCAGTGCGATACAGCGCAATCATCTCGGCTTAGTCACAGACGGTGGAACCGGTTTGAATCAGGCACCTCCGTCAACTTCCTCTGTTCTGCCCAGATTAGCTAACTGCAAAATTTTTCTGAACCGGTATGAACAGAACACAGTGCATCGATTCAAAGGATCGAGTTACAGTACCCAACTAGCACAGGTAGATAGGTAGGAATCGATTAATGAAAAAGAAGCCAAAAAAACTACGTGAGTGTAGGGTGCCAATGAGCACAAAATACCTCGCTTCTACGCAGTATACAAAAAGAACATCCACTAGTTCAGAGAGTNTCATGAAATACACACTTATGTATCCAAAGGTCACCTCTAACTTACATCGACAGAGTTTTAGCTGATTTACTCAGAGTCGACTCACTCTACTAAATTTAATGTGAATAGTACCAAACTCTACTCCTTCGATTAAATTCACATCAATTGTTAGGCTTTCATTGACCTGTTTCCTTTCTCTGTGCCATGTACTGATGAATTCGCACGAACTTACGATTCTCGAAACTTCTGAAGTCAGTTCAGCGTTGTCTTTGTCAAACTGTGAAAAATGCATAGAGCAGTCACCAGTTTCCTATTTCAGCTTTCATCCGCTCAGATTCGGAAAGATGAATAATGCGGCTTGCATGAATGCTTGTATGGGTGAAAAACTGAACAAGTTTGAAGATAGTGTTGTTCTCTAGGTACATGAAGTCGATTGTGAATCGATCAGTTTTCCTTTCAGAACACAGTGAACTTACACGATTCAAGGTTTGATGGATAGTTAGAAGGAGGTCACAACTATCATTAATCCGCTACCTTTGCAATTTTTATGTGGTTTTTTTGAGCACAACAGTTTTTACGAAAAATTACCAGCAGAAATGCCAGTGAGAGTCTGCACACATTGTTTCAGTGTATGTACACTTTCAGAGAAGATTTTGCGAATCTTCGGATGGGTGGTGTAATATACAGTCAGCGTGATTTTTCTGGGGCTTGTGAACATGCCAAACTTTCACCGAATGCGCCAAAAACTTATAAGAATGAGACCTGTTCTTCAGTGTGACTATGAGGGTTTGACGTTTCGGGCAGGCAGAAGAAAATGAATTTCTTGTATCGCGTGGAAAAATAAATAACCGACAATATACAATTAGATTACTTAATTCGAGAAATACACTCATTTGCTAATTAATTTCGTTTTCACAAAAGACTCAACTGAATCTCTCATTTGTGATATTCTACAATAGAATGTGAAACCAAACTGATTTGCAAATGAGTGTATTTTTCGAAAACAGTCCAATTTTGGTTCAAGCAGAACATAAGGTTGACGGAAACCCAGGGACTACGCCTATCT
>NW_008751658.1:4361397-4402325 GCF_000715545.1 Opisthorchis viverrini | reverse complement strand
GTTCAGTGCGATACAGCGCAATCATCTCGGCTTAGTCACAGACGGTGGAACCGGTTTGAATCAGGCACCTCCGTCAACTTCCTCTGTTCTGCCCAGATTAGCTAACTGCAAAATTTTTCTGAACCGGTATGAACAGAACACAGTGCATCGATTCAAAGGATCGAGTTACAGTACCCAACTAGCACAGGTAGATAGGTAGGAATCGATTAATGAAAAAGAAGCCAAAAAAACTACGTGAGTGTAGGGTGCCAATGAGCACAAAATACCTCGCTTCTACGCAGTATACAAAAAGAACATCCACTAGATTCAGAGAGTTCACTCTTTCCCTCTCCGCCACAGATAACTCATGAAATACACACTTATGTATCCAAAGGTCACCTCTAACTTACATCGACAGAGTTTTAGCTGATTTACTCAGAGTCGACTCACTCTACTAAATTTAATGTGAATAGTACCAAACTCTACTCCTTCGATTAAATTCACATCAATTGTTAGGCTTTCATTGACCTGTTTCCTTTCTCTGTGCCATGTACTGATGAATTCGCACGAACTTACGATTCTCGAAACTTCTGAAGTCAGTTCAGCGTTGTCTTTGTCAAACTGTGAAAAATGCATAGAGCAGTCACCAGTTTCCTATTTCAGCTTTCATCCGCTCAGATTCGGAAAGATGAATAATGCGGCTTGCATGAATGCTTGTATGGGTGAAAAACTGAACAAGTTTGAAGATAGTGTTGTTCTCTAGGTACATGAAGTCGATTGTGAATCGATCAGTTTTCCTTTCAGAACACAGTGAACTTACACGATTCAAGGTTTGATGGATAGTTAGAAGGAGGTCACAACTATCATTAATCCGCTACCTTTGCAATTTTTATGTGGTTTTTTTGAGCACAACAGTTTTTACGAAAAATTACCAGCAGAAATGCCAGTGAGAGTCTGCACACATTGTTTCAGTGTATGTACACTTTCAGAGAAGATTTTGCGAATCTTCGGATGGGTGGTGTAATATACAGTCAGCGTGATTTTTCTGGGGCTTGTGAACATGCCAAACTTTCACCGAATGCGCCAAAAACTTATAAGAATGAGACCTGTTCTTCAGTGTGACTATGAGGGTTTGACGTTTCGGGCAGGCAGAAGAAAATGAATTTCTTGTATCGCGTGGAAAAATAAATAACCGACAATATACAATTAGATTACTTAATTCGAGAAATACACTCATTTGCTAATTAATTTCGTTTTCACAAAAGACTCAACTGAATCTCTCATTTGTGATATTCTACAATAGAATGTGAAACCAAACTGATTTGCAAATGAGTGTATTTTTCGAAAACAGTCCAATTTTGGTTCAAGCAGAACATAAGGTTGACGGAAACCCAGGGACTACGCCTATCTGATGAGCCCGAAGAAGGGCGAAACCGGTCGTGGGTTGTCGAAGATTTTTCAGCAACCTTGTGAGTAGTTCCCCTTATGAAGACAGATTACTTAGTGTTTAAGAGGTAATTATACTGGTGCTCAATAAAGAATAAATAGGAGAAGGGCGAGGACTGGGTGCGAAATGTCTACTGTAATCAGACAAAAGATAAATAACAAGATGCCTGCACCCTAGAACGGCAGTGAACTAGACGCAACTTGACAGCATGCTGAGGTTGACACACAGTTCAATTCGTACCTCATGCACCATAAGCGTAGCACACCAGAGGAGATTTTTCTTGAACCTTCGGCAAAAATGTGTCGCAATGCTCGCAACATGCAACGCTTTGAATGGTTTCTAACTACTCACTGAAGAGACGACGATTTCAGAGGAATCAGCCTCACTGCGTTCCCTCTTATTTTACGTCACTATGTCACAGCCTTCCCTTTCATCAACGGAGATTTGTAAATGGAAGCAACCCGCCAATAAACTCATGATTTTAGTGCTCCTGTAAAACAAAATGGAAAATCCTGAAGAAAGGTCTGGTATAGTGAAGGTGCAACAGGTATGCTTGCACGTAGTAAACCCGTCTGATATTTAATTTTGGGTGACTGATGCGGACGCACTGTCATTATAATCCTCTGCCAAACTCCACTGAATATGAATTATGCATCACTTTGTAACTATCACAACCCGTAATGGAACAGACGCGCGGCTAATTGATTAACTTCTTCGAAAACATGAACGGACAAAACTTATCCATTTAAGTGAACTATGGATATACATAGTGAAATATATTTCTTTTATACGGAACGCAGCCTATTTGCTCACGCTTCCACGAGACCTCTTCAGTGTTGGCGTGGTATTCCGATCAATCATCCGGCTTCCAAAATTCGGTAATCTGTATTTTAAGTCCCCCAAATCCTGTGAAAACCGATGCTGCTCGACGATGAACGCGTCTGATGCGGCAGACGCCATCAATTAAGTCGGGCATGCACACTACCGGTGACCAACACAAGACACATTCTCAGTCATTGACCAACAGGCTTTCGTGTTTCGACCGGTAAGTAATGCCTTCGCTTATGGAATCATACGGAATATAGCAGTCATCAACAGTTCATCAGAAATTAGTAGACAACTTAAGAAAGGCAACAAATTTTTAAGATCAGTTGCTCCGCCGATGCTAATAACCTACTGATTCTTGGAAATGCATACAAGGTCACAAATCTACTCGAAATTTCATAATGTGCCAGCCAATCGTGTGAACTCAGCTATTTAGGTTTAGTTTTTTGATCACGATCTTTCAAAGAAGAGGCTCAAAATGACAGTAACAGAAAAGTAATCGGTTAAGGAATCTTAGGCCTTTAAACCTGGCATAAAAACTTACAACGTTCCTAAGGATAATTTATCGAATCCTAAGGACAGTTGAGAAGCATAATGATATTACCTTAAGTAGCTAAGCTATCCGGCAACAGACACTTCCCTATAGCAATGCACTATATTCACCAATATACATTTGTGAGATTCTCACAAAGCAACACGGATGGGGCTGGTTAGATGCACAGATCTCTGTCCCATATTTGGGTCGTTTTCCTTCAGTAGACTGTGGGAAATAAGCCTTTTCTATACGGATTCTCCTTCAAGATGAGTCGCACAGTAGATCCAAATTTTTCGTCAACCTTATGACTAATGCTGAGAACATAAATGTCACCTAATTGAAAACCTCTCATCGCCCAATAGCACGTGTACCGTTGGTTCACGCACGTTTTCTTCATGTATCTTCCGCCCCAACATCATTGCTCGTGGACAATTGCCCCGTTACAGTGTCGCTCACCTGTCAGAAATGCCTCAGTACGTGAGTAAATCCACCTGTCCTGCCTTACCAAAACCACAGATTCGAGCTCTGATTTGTACACTTGGGCGACCAATTGAGCGTGAGCAAAAGTTATCATTTACCAAAACAAACAGTACCGGCTGTGTGATCAAAAAAGGCTGGTACAGTCCATTCATAGTTGAAATACTAAAGATCATTATCGGGCTCCGTCTAATCCCAGATTTTTCAACTGCCTCATTCAATGTGATGCGACTCAGTATGCATCGGTGTAGACTGTTCGAATCATAGCCGTCCGGGTAAAGGTGGCATGTTACCCATAATCTTTCCTTTCATACCTATCGCCAACTTTACACGTGCTTTTGGGCTCAAGGTAAATATTATGCCCCTGGATTTACTGGCACTTAGTACAGATAAAATGCGCGAGTATTTGGTCTCACAAATGCTCAAAAGTTATAAAGCATCAATATTTTACGCACTTCCGGTGAGGCGCAACATGTATCAGGGGTTTGACAAATCACCTGGTTTGATTCGGTTAGGTTATGTTCTACAGGAGCGATATGAGTATATAGTTTGTAGCCAGATGCACAAGAACCACTGACAACTTTAGAGTTACATTAAGGAGCAGAGTGAGCCGATCTGAGAAAAAATTCTTCAATCGTGTACAGGAAGAATGTTATATCGAAAACAAAAGGAAGGATGACATTTTGAACCGAATCAGTGGGCAAATTAGCGCATTCGGTGTGGTAGTATGGAGTAGTACGCTCCGTTAATAATACATCACGTTTTGTATTCCAACTACTCTCACTGAGTAGAAAACGACACTTCTGCAGACCTTTATTCAGTTAGGTTTCCTTAGATGAAAGGCTTCCAAGAAATAATACTGAAATATATAATGTCAGCGAAAGATGTATTGGAGAGGTAATGCTGCATAACTAGCGCTATACTGCGACGTTCAAAGGTGGTTAGAATGCATCTTTCACAGATAAGAATCCCATTTTGAACTTGTGTCCAAAATATGATAGGCGTTAATTCATCCACCGCCCAAGTCACGGTGGTTCAGTACACAGACAGAGAGTACGGCCTAAAGGAACAGGGTAGCCCTGTTGAGTGGTGACTACCTCAGCTACCGCTATCGGACAAGGTTGTACTGCCCTGGACTAGCTGGTGAGCGCTATAAGCGTGATACGGAATTTATGGCGTCATACTACTCGACACGCGTGATTTGGCAATCAGACGTAACATAGTGAAACTGGCTGACGTTGTGTTGATTCTTCTGTCATCTGACTGAGTTGCCCAACAGTGCGTCCAATACATCCAGTCGCATAGTCATGGAAGGAGTATTCTGATCCAGTGTTCTTGGAGACAAAAACGAAATCAGTCGAACCTCCCAATCGTAGTCAGGTTTGGCTAAATAAACTGTACTGTTTCAGTTGGAACGATCGTGAGCTTACGGAAGAATTTTGCTAGACACAGCGCTAATTATATAATGTTGCTGGAAAAAACCTCCGTGGAACTTACTAGGTAAACACAATCTGAGATTCCATTAAAATCGAATTAATAAGGCGTTCGTTTAACGTTGATTATCAGTCGTGCATATTTGCTATCAGTACGGTCAGTTCTGGCCTTAAACGGCATTTGATACTTGTATATTCGTAGTGCACTACTCATGAGGTTGCTGAAAATTCGTCGACAACCTACGACCGGTTTCGCCATTCTTGAGGCTCATCAGGTAGGCGTAGTCCAGCCATCACCTAGGTGGAAACAAATCAACCACAGTTGATATCCATAGTTCACCACTAGCCCACCGCTACGCACAACTACGCACTGATGACGTCACCTCGATTGGGGATGAAACGTTTGCAACCAAATTGCCCAGCTCAGCGAACAAGACAACGACCATCCCTAGTTCACCTAGGGCGACCAACAAAGTCAGACTGCAAACGCGCTTTCCTTTATGTTACCTCGCTACAACGATCAGTTGGAAGTTCAAAATAAATTAGAAACCGTCAAGGGGTTGTTTCTAAGAAAACGGAAGATACAAAAGTTGCCGTGGTAGCAGGAATAATATGTGAAATACCACGTTTTCACCGCCACAAATACAGATGAAGATTATTTGGAACCCACAGTTTGCCTAATCGGTCAAAGATAAAAGGCACAAGTGATCTCAGCCACAGTGATGAAGAGTTAAGCTAAGGAAATTACAACCTCGCCCACATGTTTACCAGCACGACACTGACAGTATGACGCATGAACCCTGAATTGATAGATAGCGAACTTGAATTCTTTCCGATTACGTCCTCACAGTGGCCAATCTAAAGCTTCAATAAGGTGAAACACATTCACGTAAAATAAGGACGAAACAATCAAATGCATACGGTATGCCTTATCGATTTCCTTTGTTAGTTACAATCAGACAGCGATAAGTAGGCCAACCTGTCGACAACATTGCCAAAATCCGTTCCGTATATCGGGTTGTTGATCCACCAAGATTCAGGCTCAGTTCGAGAACTACTGTACCCTCGTAGTTTGGCGTGGGATTGCACGCAACCTTTCTCAGTCATGACATCACTCCAGGCCGCTGGACCACCGGAAGAAAATTAGCGGAGGCAAGAGATTTTAAGTCGTGGAAACCTCGGGACGTTTCCACACTCTGCATGCTCACGCAACAAAAGCTGTCCTTTATCCTTCCAAATTATACTGAATTGTATACGAAAGTGGTAACCAAAGAGATGTCCGTAATAGAAGGATGAAACATGCGCCATCTGACGTCAAGTCGAGTGGCTTTTGACTTCCAAATGTTGAAGACCAAAAGATCGGTGTCAAACATATTGTAGACATGAGTCTATTCTAACTTGCATTCTTTAGAGGCCAATTCGTTTTCCAGAGTTTCGAATCACCTATATTGGTACACCAGCAGTTTGATGCAACTGGCCGTCGCACTTTTTCGAATTGCTTTCAGTAGGTAGGAATTGCTGCCTTTGTCTCTACGCAGACAATCAGATGAGGTTGAAAATTCACGCTAAAAATCTTCATAGTCAACTTTCTGACCTGATAAATTCACCTGAGCCAATCCGGCATTTATTGTTTCCACCTTACTCAATTACCTACTACTACTGAAGAGAGTGCCGGTAGAATCATTATGCTTTGTTCTACTCAAGAAATAGAGACTGATAACTTCGCATCGATTGGTGATGAAGTGTTTGCAAATCTAACAAACCAATGACCAATAACAAAGCAGCCGCAAGCAGTGTGGAAGAATGCGAACAACCTTATCTCCGGGGTTTACTATAGGTGTATGGGCTCTTGGGCAGAAGTGAAAACACCACAAAAGTGACGGAAACATTAACTGATGGGTCGAGATCCAACAGAAGGGAGATAGAAATTGACAACACATTTCAAGCAAATAAGCGGGAAACCAAAACACCACGATGCATAAGGAACGGCTGGTAAATTGAAACCATACTTTGTATACACGTCAGTAATAAGAATACCACGAAGCTACATATTTCCAAAGGTATATACGAGTAACCTACGCGTTCTAGAGATATTGGACTGTCTGCGACATGCACAGGCTAATTAGTTTAAGGAATAAGAGAGGAAAACCAGATATACCGCTGTCAAGCAACCTCAGCAACATCGTCAAATTGAATGACGAGAGTAATGACCTGAGCGCAACCGGACAGCAAATACTGATATCCTTTTCCACTAGTATATCACTTCGCGTAGTTGCATTAGTACTGACGAACTACGTAGAATTTCGCATCAAAACTAACAATACCAAGTACTTCCGACCACCTGTACCCATTAAGTAAATTTTCAGAAGGTGCTGCGACTCAGTCTCCACCTTTACCACCTATGACACCATTTCTGGGGACGCTATATCAACCGTAGAACAACTTGATTCTCCGATATAATCCATTGGCCAGTTTGGTTGATTAGTGGAAGTAAAAAAGCAAAACTTTGGTTCAGGCGTCGAGAACCTGGTTGATTACAACCGAAATGTCCCCTTCAGGGCCTTTCAGGTGACGTATCGCATGAGAGCAAACCACAAAAGTTTTACACATACTGGACTACTTTCTGATGCCAAGTTGATGTTCACCGGGCTGAGCAAACCTGCTATTTATGCGTAAAAGCTGTGAAATTCATCAGATCGGTAAACCTGAACGGTCCCCAAATAATATGCTGAACACTGACCATAATTTTGTGGTCAAAATATTACAATCTACGGTCAGGTTGTGTATTTTTACTTATTCCATAGCTCCAACAGCCTCTCTTACTTTTTGCGTTTATTTGCACCGAGCTGGAAATTTCCAAACGAACTTCAGACATATCTGCTATTTCCTTTATCTATTAGCATTTAAATTCCTTCACAGATGTGACGCATAGCACGCCCTATATATAGCCCGTCGCTGTATTTAGCATTTTGTACCGGTCCCATCAGCGATCGCTTTATGGGCTTTTGCCGCCGTACATTCGGTCACAAAATATCAACCCACCCGGGTGGTTGACTAAATGTTAGACAGACCAAGCACCGGAAAGTGCAGGTCAGTGAAATGGTCACGCGTGAATTCGTCAACTAAAACTCACTTTCAACTTTCAGTCGTCCCGGCTGTGGTATCACTGCAACTTTGAGTCGTCCGCGACGTTCCGTGTGATCGATTCCGCATAATCTGGGAGCCCGTTCTGTGCATCTTTTGTGGACATTCAAATCACAGTCTGGACAAAAGAAGAAAGGTAACATTGTGTTATTAAGAACTATTTTGATATCAAAAGATCTCGGGTAATTTGAATGATATCTTGCGTAAAACGGAGCATATGGCTGTGGTTATAACAAATGTGTACACAGCAAAGGTCTCATTTCTCCCTTGCAGTTAAGAACCGTAAACTGCGCCGACAAGCTGACACCCAGCGCATCCCTATCGGCAATTAGTGGGACAAGACATCTTTAGTAAGAAGATCGAATTTGAAGAATACGAACTTTGTAATTTGAAATGATCACGCCTCTTGTTTTCTCCACTTCCAACGTACAAAAGTATTTTACATCCAACTAAGGCAATAGAGACTTCCTGTGTTGGAACACAAAAGCAGAAAATGCATGAAGCAGTAGTTGAGGCTGAACCAGAACAAATCGATGAACCGTTTAAAGTAACAGAGACAAGTCTATAGTATCTCCAGGAGTACAACTGATTATACACAACTTGAAAAGATTATTGGTTCAATGCAGCTTTGTTAGAATTTATTCATGATAGGCTACTTTGGCAATACGTATGGCCAGATGGCGAGATGGCTCAGGGGTAAGATGGCTCAAGTGGTTATAGCGCGAATGTACTGATCGGAAGGTTCGTGGTTCGAAACCGACCTCCGCCTCTCGATTTCCCCTGTCTAGGCTTGGGCAACCTGGCAGTATCCCAGCCCTCTTGCTTCCTTCGGGTGGCATGGGAGCTAGGCAGCGGAAGGGTGTTACATCTGAAAGGTTTTTTATTTTATGGCCAGCTACCAACAGGCAGATGGAGAAATTAGGTAAGCTTGGGACAACAAAACGAACCCAAAGTGACATCGGCTCGGTCATTGCTAGTATTCAAAATGCAATGTTAAACTAATCCTCACTTTGTTTGTATTGGAGTTGGGATAGAGTATTACGGAATTAGCTGAGGAAATATGATGAATTTCGATGGAGAAGCCCGATTACACACCGTAGACCGGAAACACGTTCACACCAGATACATAAAACTTCTTATAAATGATACTGACACGTCGTTTGGGTTATCTGCGCAGTAGCTCAGCGATTTGTTTACCTGAATATTGCCACCCAAAGTTCCATGTGAGTTTTTTGTCCTCAGTCTTAATTTGGGACTAAAATTAATCACAATTAATATAGTGGTGCGAAAAAGTCACCTCCTGAAAGTAGGATAATGACGTTTTCAGAGCATAGTTTGTCGCTGTATGATATTCACTTTGTCACATTTCGTGCGAGTTAACGGAATACTTTGGTAACTATGGTATCACCAAGCTTATTTAACCCAATTTCGTACCCACACAAAGTCGTGGTCTAGGTTCCCCTCTGAGCTGCGAAGACCACATGACTGCAGTACAAACGTATTGGTCTGCTATCAGGACAGCGAATGGAAGGCTCCGGCACAAACCCGGAACTTTCGTCGACTTTGACCGAGATAAAATGGTCAGAAGTGGATTAAAATTAACAGACCAAAATGAGTGGATGGATAGATTGTCACGAAAAATGCTGACAACCACAGCTCATTGATGTGCCGACGCATTGTGTAAAATGATAGCAATTACGACGCTTACATTTCAAACAGGGCTGAGTTTGGTCGCAACTGGAAGAAATCAGATTCGATGCTCGCAGAAAATCATTAGTGAATGAGTTAGTACGCCCGTCTGGAATAAAGATCGTGTGCACGCCGTGACCTTTGTCCGTGTCTGATACATGTAAGTGGTTCATCATTCATCATCATCACCATCATCATCATGGAATGCTCTACGTCCAGACCTTCAAACGATTCATGAAAGCGTACTACTCCCAAGCGACTTTTCGGCAATAATTTGATAGGCCTCCCGCGGATTGCCAGGATACATATAGTCTCAGTGGTATACGTTTTCTCAGCTAGTGTGTCCAGTTGCTATTAAAGCAAATTAACCCCCGAAGTGTCCTCGACAGATCAAAAACTATGCCTTCTCAACTAAATTCCACCCTGTCACTTTTATCTATGGCACGTCTAGTTTTCAGTTAAAAACTAGTGTATTACTAGTACCGTGCTAAATTTTCCGGTCCCCGTGTGTCAACGTAGCGGAAAAAATATATATATTTGAGGTTCTTCAGTGCCGTGATTTCCAATTCGCGTACATGTTATCAGGTCCTGGCGTGGGCAGAACGGTATAATTCGCACTATGACACCACTACTAAAGTGTCACCAGTAAACTGCATTGATGACAGCGGTTACAACAACCTATTTACAGGACGGAGCCAATTCGGGAACGTGGACATTTTAAAACGAACTTTACACAACGATAGTAATACTTTTCATACAGTTGAAAAACATCAATAGGAAGGATTCAATCGAAACTCGCTAGAGTTTCTCCTTCACACCATGTTAATATGAAAGTGAGTCGCAAGTGCAAAAATGGTATGACAGCAGAATACTGATCAGAATGCACTGTAACACATAGACAATAGTATACTATATCTAGATCATAAATTATTGCTATTACCCTCACTACCGAGACAAAGTCAAAGTGCATACATAGTAACAGGTCGAAGTCCTGGTCATTTAGTCGGATATTAGACATGATCCACCACCCACAAGGTTGCTGAAAATTCTTCAATAGCCCGCGACCGGTTTTGCCTTTCCTGAGGCCCATCCAGTGGGCAAAGTCCCCGAGGTCCCGAAACCTTATGTTCCCACATGTGTCGCGATATCTCGAATATCGTATCAAATGAAACGTAAGGCGGTCCAGTGTAGTACATTCAGTTGCTTTAAAACATCATAAACGGAAAATTCAGCTAGATTCCAGGTTCGTTTCCCGCAAAACCAAATTTGTTTGCAAATAAGTGTATTTCGCTAGCTGGACACTCCTCACTTAGTACCTTGAGAATCGTTTTGGTTTGGCTCCGAAAACCTTCCGGTTACAAGCCAAATTGCGTTGAGTTTGAGGGCCAAATCGTAACCCTAATAATGCGTACGAAACAGTCGTTCAATACATTAACCAATTTAGTTGGTTGAATAAACCACCTGTTCGTATAGTAGTTAAGTGTTTCCAAAATGCAAAAACAAACGATCAGAAGATAGCGGGACGTACCAGACATCGTAAAACCGTAAGGATTCTACCGAAGAATTTAACCAGAGTAGCCATTTTGGAACTGATCAGGTGAGCTGTTCAAATTGCAACAACCAGTGACAAGTCCGTTCATCAGTCATTCTCTCTGTCGCTCTGTTTCGGTTAGATTCTTGCATACTCTTTCAACCACTAACCTGGGAAATTTTACTCTCCCGTGCGTGACTTTTTCGAAAGGATAACCACCAGTGTTTACATAGCCGTGTTGTGGGACAACGAAAAAACGGATGTAAATTTTCGCTGTTTCGTAGACTCAAATCCCTTTAGGCTAGAGCTTCCTGTATTTTACACTGTCATATAATGGTGGAATGTCAATCAGCTTACCAGTGTAAGAAGCTGTTGTTTTGTTCTTTGAGTTAAATTGAACTGGTAAGTACGGACACCAGACTACCTTAAATGTCATTGGAGAACTTTAGTTCGCTCCCATCAGCAAAAAACACGGGCGTATGAATCTGACCTTAACAACATGCACTGTAGTGGTTAAACTACTCACATCAACTTTAAAACCATTGGTCTCAGACCGCTAAGAAGGTATACTGGGATGACAGACATCAATAGTTACAACATCTCGTAACACTCAAATGATTGAATGTGCTCACTTCCAGCAGTAGTGTACGGATTCCAAATCTGACCATCTCACAATCACTGGATGTTTGTTAAGAAGACGAACAACAAGCGATCACTTCTAATCAGACATGTTGATCTTCATGTAAGACATTAATTATTCATGGCACAGCAAAAATTAGGTTTTCTCTGAAACCATATGGTTATTTCACTTCAGATTACATACGGCTGTCAAACGCCTGGAACAAATCGAATAGAACTGAAACCAAAACCGGAAAACTGGTTCTCCGACGCAACAGGTGGACTGATCTGTATTCTCACGACCCGTTCACAGATCATGGGGACATTTCGACGTCCGCCCATTACAGTGTGCTAAAACCACGAAGAATCCTGTCGGTTTAGGTGGGTAGAAAAATCCATTTTCAAACCAGTTCTATAAAAGCAAATGCGCATGGACTATTATATATTTTGTGAAGTTGTCACTGAACTAATTCCTTCTAACAACTCTCGGTGTAATAACTTCCCCACTATTAACAGTGAAGTTACTGTCCTCGGGTTGTCATGGCCCTTGTGTACTAAAATATGCAACCAGTCTTTTGGTCAATGTCTTGGTAACAAAGTTGAACATCTTAAAAATGTGACTACCGCGAGGTCTTTAGAAGACACAGTCATGGAACTGCACATTAGAACTGGTAAGCAGGACTTCGAGAAACCTTGATGGATAGTGGACTTGAGTTAAATAATCAGGAATAACGGACCTTGTGCTTGACGCCGTGCGAAAAATATGTTTGTATAGAGGCGAGGACTATGATGCACGTCAAATAGTTGCAGTGGAAATCAGCGAACCTCGTATTGTAGGAAGTTTGTAGACATCGGTTTCAGATCAGCCAAGCTTACACGTGTCTTAGCTCACAGATAAAGGGAGTCAATAACAGAGGTGGTTGGTACATAAAAGCGCAAAGACCAAATGGCCAACTCTTAATCAGACAGTCGTAGCACACAAAAACTCACAGCTAACGATACCGAGGAGGACTAATCGGCTGAAATGCTATGCACCCACCTTACTGATGAATCACAATGACAGGAACTTATCGCCGACGTTTAGCACTGAGCTAGTAGTAGTCATAATAAATTGTGCTGATGGTACTGTGTTTGAGTTGAAACATGACCAATATGGTAAATGAGTGTTACAACTTGAAAGAGTAAAATACGCCAAGCGATAAATTCACAACTGTTCAAGTCTTTCAGTGCAAACTGGTTCTATTCACGAATGCGTGACCGATAAAACGCCAAATTTAAGGTTTGACTAAACAAACACGACAAAAACGAATTGTTCTGAATGAGCTTAATGCAGCGGTTTTCCAAGTACGTATAATGTATGGGAAACCTCAAGGTTACAAAATTTTAATACTTCATTTACGTCACACTTTCATGCTTGCATAGAATAGTCATCAGCCTCTCTTACTAACTAATTCAATATCGCAACCCAGTAAGAGCACCCAAGCGTGAAGTACTCGAGTACCCAGCTAACCGGGACCCACGTTATTGCTTCAATAGACTGACAGCCTAAAAATACTTTTCAAACAGACAAGCAGGAACCTGTTAGGATTTACAGAGGAGCGCAGCAGTGTCAGTGGTAGTCGTATTTAAGAAAAGGAGTTTTAAGTCAATTTTATGAAGGTCATCAAAGCGTTCTCTGATAAACAATGTGCTGCAAAATATTTTAGCCAATAAGAAACTAGTACGGCCACCTATGTACAAGACGTTCAAAATACATTAATACAGTTGTTCCAAAGGCAAAGATCGCTAAAAAAAGAGGCTGTCTGGACATTCATATTAGCGAACGCAGGGAAAAGGTGACTAATTGAATCATCGGAATCGCATTTGAATTGCAAACCCCAGTTCAGAGGAAAAAAGCACAGAAAACACCATTTTTTGGTCAGTCGTCTGAAATAGTTCCTGCAGGAAGAGCGATAGACCATTATATAAAAACAGATTTTTAAAAAGATTACTCTTTAGAGTGCTGTAGTGTAATAAAATTGTTTTTTTGTTCAAAAACCACTTGGAGGGCCTCAGAAAAGGTTATCCATTTCCATAAGGGTCAGTTTTATTCACTAGAATACCTTGTCGAGGACTAAACACAAATGGCCTCTTCTGGATTGGTCTTGTTGAAGTTTCAGTAATTGATGTGATAGTTTTTGGGCCAAATGGGCAAAACTCGCCTTGAATTTACTTTTCACACCATCACTCAGAACACTAATTGTGGTCAGAATGCAGGGTAGTCCAGTGCAAGATTTTTTCGACTTGGTCCTTGGTGGAAAGAGATTTGTGCCGTAGAATTATTAAGAACAACCTTCATTGAGAGCTGGGAGTTGGGTTCTACGAAGGTATCAGTTTCAAGCCAGACTTAACAGGGTCAGACTGAAGTGGTCCCAACTGCGGATGGCGGTCAATCTTGCCAGAGGACTATTGTTTTTAGACAAGGTGAATTCTGGTATTCATTTTGTGTTTGGGTGACTTTGAGTTTATTGAGTCGAGTAAGGCTTTTAATAGAGTCTTTATCCGGTGCTCTGTGGCTGTAAAGATCGAAAACAAGAGGAGTATTTATTAAATCAAGGATTCACTACTCTTTCTCTTTGGCTCATCCGTAACATGCGTCACTAAACTATCAGTTAATTATTGGTGTTCATTTCAGCTTGCATGGAATATGAACAGAACAGCGAAATCCAAGGTTCGCTAAGGTCACGTTCATAATATCGGAAGGACAAATGACCTCTCAACTAGCAAGAGAAAGGGTACTGATTGTGACAAAACAAAATAGGGCGTTGTGACGGCCTTCCAGTAATTTCACATGCCAAAGTCTATAGGGTGGTTTACACTAAAGTGAAGGGAACGTAATGGCTGAAATCTTGGTGTAAACAGTTATTATATATGTGGTCCCAGTGACTCGCGAATCAATTGACCTGACCTTCAGGAAAACTGTGTGTGCAAGGAGTATTATACCAACCGGTTATTAAATGCGCTGAGAATATCCACGGATCACTGAGAGAGAAACTGCTAAAAATGGGATTCTGTGGTTATGTAAAAGGATGAAACGTCTTTATAGGGAGAGGAGTAATCTGAACTCTTCGACTGATTAGCCACCCCTGATGTCATAAAATGACATGTTGAAGCCTGGACGTTGAACTGTACTGGCAAATCTAAGTAAACATGGTCTTACCATTACAATATGCTGAATTTATTGTGAAGTAACACGTTTCAGAAAATTTCCCTGCTTGTTTAGTTCCACAAAACGCCAGGATGTTTGCATTATCCAAATTAAATCGGAGACCTTAATCCTAATACACAGAAACAAAAAAGCGTGTATCCTGTCTACATATAGTCGCTTTAGGTTCATTCATTCGTGTAGACAGTTCCCTTCCGGTTTGTCCAGCGTAGTGGTTGCTACACCAATTTCAGTTTATATGACGGCGAAAGTTGTTTTTGTTGATATGTAATCTCGTCGGTAAACCAGGCTACTCAAGGTACGCGGTTGGCGAGCTTCCAATATTCCGTGCTGTCTTAGTAGGCCTGTCGTTCTTGACGTACGGAAGAATTCTCCAATTTTAGCTTACCCTTGTTTGTCTTGCTGTCCCTACCGAGGAGTTTTTTTCCCTCCTACTTCTTTTGGGAAAGCTTCTGGCATATTCACTGTTTTGCATTATTTGTTGTGTAATGCTGCACTCTTCTATTCTCAGTTCAGTTGTGTGGCATTTTGGCTTTTAATGTAACTTTTCTTGTAGATTTGACCTCACATCTGTTGCCTATTAGTTAGTCTGACAAAGCGCCCTTAGTAAAATCCGAAGTTCGGGATTGATCAGTCGTAGTAAGTACTTTCCAGTTTTTGCATCACAGCTTCCGATCACAGCTTTGGCGATCACTTGTTAGAACACTTGTCTATCCAATATGAGTTGGGTAGTCTGACGTTGGGCCGACAATCTCCATGTGCCCTCAGGTTTCCAGGTTTGTGATGAAATAGATCGATTCTGGGGTTGCTCAATTATGGTCTCTTCGGTTAGCTGGTAATTGGTTACATCAAGTGATAACCCAATCTTGTCGTCTTCCATCTCGATGTCTATATAGTTGTTGAGTAGTTGAAGTTGTCGAAAATTTTGTTTCCACCATTTTTTTGCGTTTTGTTCAAGGAAACGTGTACAGCTTTTTTTATATGTCAGCTCGCTCGACAAAAGTAGTACTCCAGGAGAATAATATGCCAGAAGATTCTATAGATTCAGTCAATGATGACGCCATATCTTCACTAGTGAAGGTCACGAGGGCAGTATGTTAGTGGCTGACATTGAGCAAACGACATGTGCTCAAAACGGGAAGCGAATAAGTGCATTGCTTGGATGCCATAAGTAATTCTTATGAGTTTTCCTGATCCGCTTGAGTGCTTTACAACAGACTGCCCCTGAATGCAAGAGATTTCTAACAGATTCACATGGAAATAACTTTGTTCATTGAGCAAGACCACCCTGAACCTGCAAACCCAACAACACTCATCCTAAAAAAATAGTGTGGTATCAATCAGCCTTGGAAAACTTCGGTCAAGCTGTTTAACACATTGAATCTATGGTAAGGCCTGAAATAGGTGCTGGTGAAATGTACGATAACCACTGGTGGTAGCTGCTGTCCAGCATTTTTTTTATTTTCAATGTGCGATCAGAGCCGATTCACGTGGCACTACAGCGGCTATGCAACAAATAACTGCGAACAAAACGTAAACTGTCTCGTGATATTACGTTGTGAATCAGCAACTTGTCAAAGCAGTTTGAGAATACTCGAACCATCGCTTGTAAGATTTCCAGTTATTGAACTGCTCATCTAGTGACCTTCATGCAATGGACCCTCTTTGAGAGGATGCTCTGATGAAGGGATAGTCTTGATGTGAACGAAAATATTAACCCCATTCCTCAATCCTGATTAGATGAGATCATAAGGAGCAAATCTTACCCTTAAAAGCAAGCCCATTTCCTACTGCTATTTATATTACTGTGTGCTCCAGGTAGGGAGGGTACGGATCAAAAAAACAATAAACCCTTGTGACTACAACTATGGGAGCTCACTTTAAATGCCATTACTGTAGGTGTTTAGGAGGGAATTATCCGCCAAAACAATGACAACAAAAATACAGATAGTCTTCAGATTGTCCATAAAAAAGCATAAATTGAAATGTAACTGAAGAGATCTTTCTTTGTGTGTGACCGCCGTGTCAGCCCAACCTACTTTGTTGGGCGGCCAATTGTATAAACCCCAAGAATCCTGCGCAACGTGAAGGAATTTAGCTCACTGATGCACTAGTCTAGCATTCCCTGTTAGTCTCCATTCAAAAGAGAGTTTACTGTGTATACGAAATATTTTAACTCACTGGCACAATATAAGTGAAAACGAGGCAACTTAAAACGTGGAACATCTTTATCTTTCTTCTATCAGCCCATTCGGAAATTGCTTGCTAGGGAGAGATTATTCTAGCCTTTTCAGAGTCTATTTAATTTTCCTCTTTGATGCCACAGTTCCATGAAACTATCCGACAATCAATTGGAAATTCCATTTGCTCACTCAACAGACTTGTTTCTCAAAGACCCTTTGAACGGCTGAAATTGCTTGTAAATGAACAAGGGATAAGAGTTTCTTTGTTCTTCGATTCAGACTCATGATGAACATGCGACAATTTGTTTAGCTGATACGTCCTGTGGCGGTTTCCAAGACAACACTGTGTTGACAAAAAGTTGGAAACTGTCACACACAAACCTGGTTCAGTAAAACCATATAGACTCCGCTACTGGGATTTACGCACGTTGGAGACAAGCAATAAACACATTCCTGTATTGAACTTGCAATTCCTTTGAAGTTCCAAAAGCTTGAGTTTCTAGGGACCGAATATGTCTCATCACATACGATAAATGGGCCGATTAGTTGTACATGATCCAAGCACGTGGTCAATTTAGATGTTTAAAACTTCATTTGGAATCCTAAAAGGCATGCGCGGCCGACCTGCAGGAAGGATATTGGCTTTGAACTTGAAAGAACGAATTCAAAGCCAAGTTTGGTATACTCAAACACATTGATCGTCTTCATCTTAAAGGCCCCCGTGTGTCGGTTTTAGTAAACAGAGTATGCGAAAGGCCTACGCACATCACGCTTATAATTTCGCTGCTAGTGGTCACGAAAAAGATGCAGGTTAAATGGTTGGCATAACGAACAAATCAACGGTATAATGCGGTGTAGAAAACAAGCACAGTTTCATCACAAGTGCCAGACGTCTGAAGATGGCGCTTGTTGTCACCTCCACCATATCCTTTCAACAACTCGCACAAAATGCACCATAAGGTTATTGGGGGCCAAGAAAGGAACATGAGCCCGTAAGTCACCAAATCCAAAATTGCAAAATAGTTACTTGACAGAACACACTGTTTTAACATTAGGTATAAGATGTGTAGTCACAAAAAAACACATGATGACAAGCATCCACACAAGGATAATTTTGTACGGTACAGTCATTGACTGTTGCAGAGGAGAATCTGCGGGTTATCAGCATATCTGCGACATTATGCACCAACCAGTACCCACTATAGGGCTCTACAAAATGTGCCCACTTCAGTTAGCCCTTCGGTGGCTGAACACAACTACAGATTGTCCACATTCAAGTCTACGAATATATTTACGACGGCACTTTCTCCAAGGACCATAATAAACGTAGTTTTGAATATGACGTAATAAAACCACCGCCTTTAGTTGCGTAAGCACTGCTATACATGGAATTAAGTTCTTGACTTGGCTTGTGTGACAAATCCATCGGAAAATTGTCGAATGTTCTGATAAACCGGATGAGACAATAATAGACGGCTTTCACGTAAATTTTACTAGTAATTTGTGCACACTTAGCGCCGCGTAACCACGGAAACAGAAGAACTCAAAAGTCATGAACGTCTAACAATAAAGTGAAACATTTTTGAAGCCCCGTTGATGAGGAATCCTGCTCATTTCACCTGACATTGACAATGAAACTGGAGTCACTTAATGTACTTTCGCCTGTCCTAAGCCACAAGTTGTCAACTGTTCACGGACTGGTTGTTAGCTAGAACAAAACTCCTCTCCTCCGCTTTACTAAAACACCACACGCTAAGTTGTGAAACTTGATTGCCTTTATTCAGGGAATCACGTTTACTAGCCCGTGAGGTGAGAATGTGACTTAAAATATTTATTAGCCAGAAATCTGGACCAATGTCTAGAAATCGCACGTATAAATCAGAAGAAATTTAGACGAAACAACAAGAAAACGAAGCGCATGCGAAGTAGACCATCAGAGTGATTTACACAATCTTTTATCGACATGTTTCACCTCAATTGAACAATCAGCACTAATCGAGCAAAAGCACATTTTCTGTTCCAAGCGACGGTTGAAGGGAACAGCACTACTGACAGCTACACCCCAACAATGAGTGTGGACAAACATATCACTTTGAGGTGAGTGCAATAGAGTATCGGACTCGATTTGGGAGTTATCAAAAAAATTTTCGTACATTACCTGCACATAACGCGAAAATGCTTTCGGTAACTCTATTTCATTTACGGATGATAGATCGAGATGAAATATTCAGTGGCATGCACGTTCTTCTGCTCACTAGTGGTGGACAGGAGCCTATTGCTAAACATCGTTCGGAATATTAGCACTTATTATTAAATGAGTTTCTGGTTAATACAAACTAGTGACATATAGGTTTTCGTTGATCAGCCATCAGCCCTCGTATAGGACCTGATAGATGCCAGTCGACTGGTTTGAAACTTCATTGGATGTTTAATTTACGGGTCCTATCTTACAAAGCTCATCACAGAAGTGCAGAGGTTCAAAATAAGTAACCTGTGGATCAACATTTCAACAGTGGCGTATTCGTTTCGTGTACATATCCTCGGTAAGCTCCAATTACTCAAATATTGGCTGCATTCATTGTAAAGGTCGCTCCAAGTGGGCAAAAATACCATTCATTGTTAGGACTCCTAATCTGTCCGCGTTTAGCAGAGACAGTCTTAAAAAACACCGCCAATCTAGAATCTTTGTATGGTAAGCGGGTAATAATCCAGTACAGTAAACCTAGTATCAATACTCTTAAAGATATGACGTGTACTTGACCGTAAATTTATCCGCATGCACACTGTTTGCAGAAAAAAGTACCCAATTAATGAGTGCAATACTTCCTATACACAATCCTTGGAACATATTTTTTTCTAAATTACCCAGAAATCACAATCGGTTTCCGTAACAGCGGGGTGTTAGCAAATTTGCACGCTTCCGAAATGCCATCAACCGTTCGTACCAGGTTGTTGCGCAAGTCTCTCGTGAGTGTTTTCCAACCCAAAGTCCAGATAACTTGACAGTTAAAGCACTGGTCATTGGCTTTTTTGTTGCGGTGGGAAAGTTGGGTGGAAAAGTTCNCAAACGTTTCATCACCAATCGAGGTGTCACCTCAATTGGTAATGAAACGTTTGCAACCAAATTGCCCAGCTCAGCGAACAAGCCAACGACCATCTACGCTACCTGAGCTACAAACATTCTCCTTTATAGAAAAGTTAAAGCACTTTCCCGCAACTAACAATAAGCCAGTTTTTTGCACACCTATGATGACCAAACACGCCAACATGCCATAGAATTGCTCAAATTTTTAGGCTCACTGGATGAGAGCATCTTTCGCACTTTGGTCAAGCGTTATACTTACCTGCTTAGCACTCTTTACATGTGTTCAAACAAATGTCCATTTGTAAGTCGACGTGTGAGTAAAGTGACCTTGTATGAAACTCTCGTTTATCATATTTTCAAAGGAAAGTACATCCATGAATCCATTATTAGTTCGTTTTAACTCCAACCGCCATCACCCCAGTCCAAAAATGAGGTGCGCAAAAAAACTTGTATGATTGTGGATCGAAAAAAACGGTTGTGATAAAATTGTGTTTCACCTAGAACCATTGTAGTGAAAACTTGTATACAATCAGCCACAAACATTTGATAGTTCACGTACTAATTTCGCGTATTTCACATTCTGCATTTTTGTGTAGTTCGTTAGATACCACCACAGTGACCACTCTCAAGAAGCCAACTGCCTTGGTGTAAGTCAGGTGAGTGGGTTCTAGAGTCACTTTAATCCATCACATCGATAAACAGCTAAATTGTACAGTAAACTTTCCTTTCAGTAGTCTTAGCCATAAACAACGAAACTGGATGAGTTAGAGGATGATTTTAGATGATCGTTACTCGTCATAGAACGGTAGAGTGGAAAGTAAGCTGCACAACCATCACGGCCTGAAAATGACCATATGACATTCTTATTCATCCTTCTCTAACTTTACGTATGTATGTATGTATGTATGTATGTATGTGTGTATGTGGAAATAGACTGGAAATTTCAACGTACGATCGAATCAATTACTGTAAGCAGTCTGCGCTTAAAATGATGACACTTTAATTGCATGTTCTGTTAAATGCCCCTAACTTTCATTCGCGTGCACAGAAAGCGCCCATAGGTGTTCTCTATCTCAGTACTGATTTTATGCCCCTTACTCGAATTCTGTTCGTATGTATCGGAACTTTCCCGGTGCCTGTCCGGATTTGCACACCCTTCCATCACATCAGTGCTAAATAATTCAGGCTTTCATGTGCAACGTGACGACAGAGTTTCATTCAACCTGTCCATACTGCACAGCAGTTTTTCTCATCCCACCGCAAGTTTGTATTCATCTGTTTTAGCATTATCAGCCAAGCTCGATAGTACGGTGCTTGCCATATTACCCCCATTTCCATTACAGCCATCGAAAGTCTATTATCTGTGCAAAAAAACTAATTCTTGGTCGTTTTTTTTCTAGTGCATTAATGCAACTGTCTGCCTCCTTGTCATTTTAGGTCATATCCACTAATTCAGCATACAGAATAATTGCCGGAAAGAATATTTTCTACCTGAGAGATCTTATGCTGACCCGAAAATGGACTCATCTGATTAGCGATTCTGTTGCATTTCGGAAAAACCTTATTCCGGACAGACACAGATCGCTTGGTCACACGTTGGTGCGGATGCATATTAAACATTTTTGAAGCTGTACCGAAGATCTATTTTATATCTTCATGCGGAATTCCGTGCGCCAATCCCCAATCAGTTGCAAAAAGAAATCCATTGTTCCATACAATCAGAAACTTGTCTGTAATATCAACGCTGAAACTTTAAAAGCACTGCTAATGAGCAAAGTATCGACTGACTTTTTTTTCATTGGCTTATCGTTCCAACAGTCAGCGGTATCAAAGGTCAAAGGCTGAGCCGCCGAAGTCTCGTACAAAACAGTGCAGCGATGTTATCTACTGTGACGGGGCTAATCAAACTAGCTGTGGGCTACCGTGATCCCAAGAATTTTTCTACTTGTTTGGTATCCTTGTGCACCAATGTTTTTACTTTTTACAAACTAAACCAGTCGTCTGCGTAGTCTTTATGCACGGGAAGCAACGATAGTTAGTCCTACCTTTTGACACTTAAATTAAGTCCTCAGTGGTACCTAGCGAGTTCCTCTTATTCCAATATAAAATTCACGGCCGTAAATGTGAGTAATCTGATATCCTTATATCACTTTCCGCAAAACAGACACTGAAACAATTCACGGGACTGTAGCTTTTCTACCAACTTTTGTTGATCCACGTAATTATTACTATTGCGGGCTTCCATTTTCATTCGTTTTGGTTGATTCTCCTGCGCATTTTGTGCATGTCTTATTGGCACGATAAATTTAGTTTAAAGGACAGTCCTGAGCTACTGCTCCAGTGGTAGCGTCATTTAGCACCTTAACCACTACCACTGCCTTGTTGACTGAAGGGTATATTCCGTCCTACTGTCTGTCTCATCTCTTGTTGAGAAATTTCGGAAATCCCGCCTACTTCCACAGTACGGTCATAACAAGTGAAGAAAATTTAGTAACATTCACCTCTAAATTGTAGGCCGAATCCGTTATTTCGAATCTTGTGTCCAAATTTCTTGACAACAATCTGCCCCCAAAAAGATGACGGATTTTTTCACGTGTTAATACGAAATACGGTGCAAGCTTCGTAGCCTAACCAAGTTGGTACCTTTGGATATGCTTAGCTGCTGCAAACCTGAATACCCAACTTCAAATTTTAAAAAGTGAAGACCATATTTTGCCCTGTATCTTTCGTCAAATTTACGCCTTAGTTTTGTAACAGAAATCGACCAGTGACGGATTCTTCCTCTAAAGTAGGTCGTGGCACTAAAGGACACTATAAATGTTGCAGTTCAAGATTTGTGAAAGGGCTTGTTAATTATGTAATGAAGCCCGATAAGCTGGTTGAACTGATTAGCCGTTTTACAACCAATCCTCTCAGCTGCAACTGCTCATGTATTGTAAACGGCGGTCAATAAAGTCATTCAGTCGTGTCGAGTATTCGTGGATGATGCAGTGAACGAAGACAAAACTAACAGATATACGTCTTCAGATATGCACAAGCCACTAACTAGCGGGTCTGTTTCATGGAATCCAAAAATATCGGAATGTTGATGGTACCTAGACAGTGCGAATAAATAGTGCTTTGGGCAATAAATTGGGCCACGCTTTTTATGAAACACACTAACCCGAAAATCTCCGATACCCTGTTCTAGTATCGGTTAAAATCTGTTGATCTGTTGATAAGATTCATTTGGCAAATAACTGTTAATAGGCTGTTGTAAATACAGTACGCCCTCTCTGAGACACACGGTAGGAGAATTCCGAACTGTTTCTGAACTCGGGTACTTCTGCTTGAAACAGATGCGGACACAGATCAACCCACCCATTTCTTTCGCAGCCACCCACGGAAAAATCAGTTATTTGTGAGTGTTTTCAGCATCAGCCTTGTAATTTCATTTAGAAAATGACATTTTCTTATTGATTAAATGCTACTTATGAGGTCGCTGAAAGGTTTTGAGAGCCAAAGGCCAGTTTCACCCTTCTTGTAGCTCACCAAGCATGCATAATTTCCGCGTTTACAGCAGGATTTTACTTCTCCCAATTCATATGCAAAATTTTGCTTTCCCGCCAGCAGCATTGTTTTAGCCAAACTGTCAGTGTCGTGGAAAGCTTTACCACTTTCACCCCTGTGAACAAAATACGACTTCCAACTAAAGGGTACAGACAGCTTAATTAGCACTAAACTATCTAGTTCGTGGAAGTATTCTAAGCATACCACATCTTGTGTGCGTGCGTGACTCAGTACATCTTCAGACAAACCAAACCGGGTATTTTTATGGCAGCTAGAAGTCTGGAAAAGCCGGTACAAATTTTTGAAAAAGCTCCTGTTAGAATGTCACTTCACCCCAACCAAATATCTTCAAAGACGCATTTTGATCATACTGCGCATCAGATCGCATTACTTCAGGCGAGACACAAGACTTGCCACAGGATTGCCATTCAGCGCTATTGCGTAATTAGTCAAATCTAAATTCTCAATGTTGCTGCGTTATTGAAACAGCAAGGGCGAGCCGAATTGCTGAAATCACCTTGTTGAGTCATAAACTTACCACTGACAGCAACATAAACCAAAATTACTGAAACAGTGCGACATCAGCATATATTCATGCGTTTTTCCCAAAACCTTCGAGTGACCCCGCCGAAACCGTACCACTCTTGTTTGAGTCATCAACTAACACAACTGGTCAATGCCTGTTGCCTGATGTCTTAGTCCCAAAGGCACGGCTACAGATGGGTTCACGGACCCGATAAACCATCACACTAAAAAATAAACGCATCTTTGTTACAAAGAATAAATCATTTAACATAGTAGCACACAGTACAAGTAGCCAAGCTCATCTCCTGACAGGTACGATCTCACACTTGCACGGGATGTTCAGCTAAATGATCAATGTGGATCAGTAACGAGACCAATTTATTGTTATTTATCTCCATGACGGTTGTCACGAAACTTTTTTATTTCAAACAACGGCGTGTGTATCATTAGGCATATAGATGCCCTTGGATCTGTTTTGCCTTCGAATGAATCAGCAAGAATTGAGTATTAAAAGTCCAAATCAAAGCACTTTGTTTATACATACGAGACGCATTACGATTTGGGTATAGTTTTCCTTTTGAAAATCCATATTGATCACTAATATTTTTCTAACTTTTGTTTGTCAGCGACCTTCGAAAATTCAGAGCAGAAACAAAAATTTTCGGATGTTTTGGTCTTTGGCAAACAGTACAGCTTAAGTGCGCGGCGTTTTACTCACTAAAAATATTCGATTTTACGCAGCAAATGAGTTTAAAAGCCGACAAACACAGTCCACTTACGAACCGCACTTTGCCATTCATCAAGAAAAAACGCTGGTAATCATTACTACGTTAACATTTGGTCGAACACTTCATAAGGTGAAATTTTCGATTGTTATCAGAGTTAAAAAAGAATCAGGAATAACCTTGTCAAGCAAGACTCCAAATGTGCCATACCCTGTCTTTTTCCCCCTGCCTTCATTCATCTTCAGCTTACAAATGTTTTTTTTACAAAGAATCACCCACTGACGATAGCAGACCGGCTATTTATTCGTAAAATTTACGGTTATTTACTTGATTCGTAAATAAAACAGAACTTAGTGCTTGGTTATTAAAATCCTATCTTCTTAGTCAACTTTAACTCAAAATTCTTTCAGCTAAACCATGTAAAAAAATGGACACACTCAGGCAACTGAGTCAGTCCACTACCCGGAGTTTTGAAATTGCCTTACTAAATCAACGACCAGAGGATTCTGCTGTTTTTACTTCAAAAACGTTTGGTCCTCAACGTTTTTCTTCAGTACTCACACTGAAACTGCGTGTTGAAGTCAAAAGTTGCCGTCTGTAAATCTAGCTTACAGCGTCTTCACTGTGTTGCCTTAAACCCGTTCGAGGTATGACTCAAAACTCTTACATTCACCGGGTCGTTTTACCTAGCTTTTCAATATCACATGGCGCAGAGCTTTTGTATGCCGATTTGTTACGGTAGCATGCCTCGATCTTCCTATTGTGTTGTCAAGACAGTACAAACAAGAGAGTTACGTAGAAGCTGAAGGGGGCATCTCTCAATGTGCTATGTGCGGCAGCCTCCAAACCAAATTCAACAGGTCAGGAAACCATGCTCACCTCTGCCAAAATGGGCATTCGCTTGTAACTTAGGATGATGTCAGGGGTAGAAGCAAATAGTGCTCTCGCTGTAAGCACCACTGGTCAATTTCTTCTAATATAAATGGGTTATCATTTCCAAGCCGGTTTTCTCAGGTGTATGCTAGTAAGGTCAAACAATTGCAATGAACACTTGAGGTCTTTTTTCAAGGGCTGACTTTTGTACTATTCCGAAAGGTGGAGTTGAGTGTGTAAAGTCGTACTTCTGCTATGTCTAACCATTAGAAGAAATTAAGAACTAAACAAGTGAGTCGAATCAATTTACAGACCTCTTATTGGCGCGGAACAAGTTACAGTGAATTTTCGCGGCTGTGGTAAATATTTGGACTTCTCAGAATTTAGAATGATGTGCTCCGTACATTATCCTTCTGAAGCCATCCAACGTATAAATCTTCAATCAAACTGCAAATGTGTGTATGTATTGAAAAAACGCTGCATAAGTAAAGTTTTATTTTACTCGGCTGGTTTGTTATTACAAAATGGACTGTGATGTCATGCTTTCCAGAGAACCGAACATTCCTACAGTTGTATGTTTTAAGTAGCTAGATTGTATGTATTTTACAGCGCCACACTCAAGTGATTACAAAAAAAGTGCATGTAAAATTTCTCTATAATAATGTTTTAAGCTAAAACAACACGCATTCCTCCTACAACTTTTAGTTGATGCTCAATGAAGTATTCTTTCTTACTTCTTAAAAAGTTTATATGTTAACCCATTATTTCCTTACTTATTTCACACTGTTTTTACCCATAACGTAGCAACACCGGTTATAACCAACGTGATATATTGAATAGATACATCCGCGCAAACGAGCCTAGAGTTTTGGGGGTAGGTAGGACGCGCCGGCTCAGATTCGATGGGTGTGAGGTAAGCCTTAATAACAGAATGTGGAACAGAACAGCCACACCTAACGCTTTGGCCATTGGTTAGACGTTGAGCATCCACAACGTGATTGCTGAGGTTAGTCTATTCTTATTAATTCACAGTATCTTTGAATGATCTACGGGTGGATATTTGTTACATAAGGCTAACCCAAAGTCCGCATTAATGAGACTTGGCCTTTTTGCGCAGCGCCCCATTGGCACCCTACTAATGAAGCGACAATGGGTTGTCAAGTGGTTGAATTTCTTGAAAAGCATCTTTTCACGTTTCAAGCGGCTAAGATGTGACAGTATTTCGACACTCGGAAGCTACTCCCGTTTGCACGGAGGACAATCACGGGGGGAATCATTTCGTCGCATGGAGAATCACCTCATTAACACATCACCACTAGTAGGTCATGAATTCGAACAGAAATAAAACCCAGGATATCTCTTGCCTATGTCAATTTAGGTGCCATGGTATTTATGTTTGCGGAATTTCGGGTGAGAAGAAAAAATGCCACAGGTCACCCATTCAAAAAACTCACTTTTGCATTTATATCCTTGGTGAAAAAGCCCGTATAGTAGCGATCCGCAATGATCGCAAAAAGTCGGAGTTGTATACGTCCAAATATTGAAATCATGTTTGTGTTGATACTGCAGAATATTTACCTGAATATTATGGACATACGTCTGAATCCGGACCGGTATCTGCCCCAGGACACTGAAAATTCACCAATGTGTAGCATCTTTTGTGAACCGTGAACAGACAGATATTACACTGCACACCCTGAATACCAAGCCCCCTTTCGTCAGTATGAATTTTTTTCTACGGAAAATCTCTCACCAGATAAAATCCTTACAGTGCCCACAGAATGTAAACTGCTTCAGAAATCTCGCCGCGAACTCATGCCCTTTAACCACTGAGATGTTCTTCTGTCTGATCGCTCCTCTTCGTGCGAAATTCCTGGGCACGTCTCGGGCGGTTTTGGAATTACCAGACATGTGGGCACATCGTAATGGTGCGCAGCATCTGAAGGTTTATTAATGAAGGATTAAAACAATCTGGGTGCCTTATTTAGTTTGCAATTGAACTTAGCTTGTACATTCAAAATATGGACATTTTAGGGCTCAAAGAAGTTGGCTAATATCAGCTAGTGGGGAAGATCAGTAGATCTTTATGTTGGCGTGCCAAAAGTTACTACCAGGCCTATTACTTAGGCAAGTAGAATATTCCGTCCCTGCTCCAGTTACGTACTCTTCCGTGTGGTAACCAGTGACGCAGACTCTGCGTCCATCAAAACAATCAAAACTTGGCATTAGTGTGTGTATATTCCCAAAGAAGGCTATAGTGTGTTTTGTTTTTTGTTGAAATTGGTTTGAGCTATCTTCATTTGTAATTTTCGCCGCACAGTGTGCCACATAGTTGCAGTAGCATGGCCCAAAGACAGCAGGAGATCCCCGAAATCAAATTAGTGTCACAGAATCAAAGCACTCTAGCAAATTAAGCGCCGTATCTGTTACAAATAGCACGCGAAAAACCTTTCCCTAGCTCTGTTTTTAAGAGATGACCACATACTTTTTGTTTGAAGCTGGCTGCCTGTGATCCGGCGGCTGTCAGAAGGGGGCTTTGACACGTTTAAAGTTCTCGGAAAATACGGAAAGCTTTCGTCTGTAACTCCAGTGAAGTCAGAATCCCATGAAACCAGTTTCGCCAGTGGGACACTGATCGGCTCACGCGCCTGGAGACCTGCTCTTCATCGAGATCCACTGAAACCTCCAGAATGACCAAACGCGCCACATGCATGAGGCCCACGTGCGTGCGCAGAAAATAGTGGATTCGGGAAGTAACCATCGTTGGAACGCCCCGTTAGAAATAAAAGTTGAACATTCCCCAAAGCAGCCAACCTACTTTCCGCTCCCTAACACCACGTCTCACAGCTTGCGGACAGGCAAACGGGTATTATGGGCACGAAACCTAGTACGTGCTTTTAAATACGGCCTTTCTGCGGTAAATTTGGTCGAAATTATCGTAAAACAAAACCAGCGCCTACTTTGAGATAACAGCAAAAAGTCCAGGGATATAAAGAAATTTACGACTGGTTTCGCATGGATTCGGGTTTTTTTCTGAATTTCCATGTTGATTTATCATGACTCGCTCATGACACACGTATCTGCCTGGGAAAACAATTATGTATTAAAACGTCACTGAGAATCCTGGGATGAGTGGTTTCATCCATTTCCACAACAGACTGGAAAGTATCTGGCCCTTCGCTTCCAAAGTTCTTTGGCTCCGTGCATTGTGGTAGCCCAGTGGACTACGTCCTCACTGGCCCACCACCACTTGCAAACCTGAAATGATTCCACCGATAATAGGGTCGCAAGATTCCGGGACGCTGGACGGCAGGCGGGTGCAACTTCTTACATGTGTCAAGTGGATTTTTGCTCAAATAGCCCAGTACGGACTACGTCCAGCATTTATATGGATAATTTCTGACGCAATAGGTGTCAGAATTTCACTGAGCTTTGTCAGTATTGTGATTACGCGCGCGCCGCAGGTACCGTTGATTTTAATTTATCCTATGTACTTGTTGGGGGGCATGCAATAGTTTCATTCATTTTGAAAAGGTGTAAAATAAACCCACCATTAGCAATTGTCAAAAATATGACACGTTAACTTCCCGCATAATGATTCACCCCTTTTTCAAGAAGCACGGTTTTTATGAGTCCAGAGTCCGGCGCCCCACTCAGGAACCACATAAATTCACCAGGTGTGTTGTACAAAGTCCCAGCCTTGCTGCGTGTCATAAGAATGATCCCATAAAAAACCTGATGGAATAATAATAAAAAATAATGATAAAATAATGATAAATAAACAATACTAAATAAACCAACTAAGTATAAATATAAATAAAATATAAACAAAGTAGATTCACCCGTTTGTGTTAAATCTAACTGCCGTTCCCGCTCCGGGGGTTAGTGCCAAAAAAGACTCACCAACAGTGGACACATAATTATTGCAAACAAGTGGGCGCGAAGATTACATCAGTCGGTTTAGAGGACACTGCAGGACATCGGTCCATGCTGTCTGATCAGTGTTTAGTGACGACAATCACCATCGACCTTCCTTCTGTCAAAATTACTGAGCACCTATCATTGTCAATCGAGCTTCTCCAGTGTACCTGAACCCTCATCGGCTTTTGTTGAGTTGACTAAGTGTTTTATCGGTTTGTTTGCCGGCTTCCCTGGTAAGACTTTAGTCGGGTTTCAGGGTCTCCGTAGGTCATTTTCAGGATTTGACCATCCTGATATTGTGCAAACGCCCAAACATGTTTTGCCTCGTGCACTTGAAGAACCACTCCACTCATCTTGATTTTTGACCATAAAATTTTCTTCAGCCATCGTGCCGCTGTAGTCTAGCATTTATGCTTTCAATCAACGGCAGAATATAGATGAGTAAAACGTTTGAAGGCGCACAGTTATGTTCTCTACCCCGCTGTGGCAGAGTTAAAAGAATGAGTATAGCACGGTTTTTCTTATAGACTACAACGTGTGCCAAAAATTAAAGTAGTTTTGATGCCGCGCCTTTCAGCTTCCAAGCTGCATTTCGAGTTGGTTGTTCCATGTCATGTCATCTTTATAATAATATTCTTTACATTTTCGTACAAAAATAGCCACATTCATGATTTTGGCTACAATTTAACTAGTATACAAAGAACCATTCCACTGACTGTTAGAGAATGTTGTCCTTCCCCTTGCTAAGCGGTATCATGATGGCACGGCACTGCCATACACAGTTTGATAGCACACCCGCAACTGTTCCACTCATCCTCTCAACCGTGCCCTCTTGCCTACTCGTTTCATTAACCCAACGACCACCATGACATTCATTCCAACCTATTGGACTACTCGTTCAAATTCAACCACCTCTGTGTCCCTATCCAAACTCATTCCTTCACCCTCCCAACGACAGTGTAACCAGTCGGTCTGCTAGTTATCAGATTGCACCATATTTTTGAGACTAAACTTGCCGTGTTCTCCCAATTCTAATTACCCCATCTCCACCTCCACTTTTGCTCGTTATGACTCCGGCCATTTACCCAACCGCCCAAGGTCACGCAAGGCCAGCAATGGTTTTTCACTTTTAGTTCATGTCAGCCGACTGAGTCTTTCAATTAGTCGGACCTCATGCCTACTGTTCCCTACAAGTTGCAAAAGAAATATATTATTATTACTTAATCGCGTACCTCCCACCGTTTATGACATTGTCCCCTTTTCGTACAATCCCACTACCCGCAACCTCTCATATCATACCCCAGCCTGACTGTAAACGCATGATCATGTCAGGCGGTATGACACCCACAAGTTGGGAATATGCATTATTATTATTATCATTATTATTAATATTAATATTATTATTATTACGTTGCAGAGGGCTTTTCTCGCCTCCTTCACAGTCAATTATCTCCTGAACAAACTGCCAAGCAAGATTTTACACCGATGCCTAAAATAACAAGTTGCCAGTGTTCTAAATTTGCTGTTGTTTTCCGATGTAAACAACCCCCTCTAAACCCGCATGAACTGATCCTATAAGCATAGGTTGCAACATTTCCAGTGATACGCATGTCTCGGTGAGTGAGATTCATCCGGTACGTCGGAGGGATATGAGCACAGCCGTTAATCTGTTTCAAACACATTACCAGCATCAAAATGCATTCTGACCCTTAATTAATCAAGGATATTCCAACCAAATTCCAACCAACGCTCTCCCTGCAGCGAGGTTCAAAGGCGTCCATCCATCATTCACCCGTTGCGCCCTAAGTGTTCGCACAACAGAATGGAAATTTTGAAAGGTATGACGTGCGCTGATGGACTGAAGAAATCGAGCAACTGAGTTCAGGATACCAGTCAAAAGTTTTGAGCCTATTCGGGCATCCCGGGGTCTTAGCGATACTGGAAATTCATTCCACCAGACAATTCCGCCGGGGGCATGGTCGCTTCAGTGGACAACGATATTTTGTGAGCCACAAAAAGGAGCGCAGATGATGGTGATTTTTGGTTTGAATACATATGCAACAATATGCAACATTTTGGCGCAAAAGGTTTTACTCTAGTCGCAAAGGTTTTGCAGATAAGGGGATTGTGTGGCTAATGGTTCGTGTCTCCGAGACCGCTCAGTACTCGCATGATGGAATTGATTTTTCCAATGTTGCGACATTTTCAGGGATGTCAATGCATAGTGTAGGATGTCTATGTGAAAGGTATAGTTACCTTTGTTATCTACGCTGGTGATTCGTTTAGGCACACGAATCCTCAAGGTCAATAAACGCCACCGACTGTGAATACGTTGCCTAATGCAATGAAATATCCCGAATTGCGGAAAAATTTTACTCACCTGCAATGGACGTAACTCTCAGTTTTAAGCTGATCTCCTGAGCATCCTAGAATCTGCGTGGGCCTTGTGGATGCAAAACATGCGGTGCCATTCCTGTAAACAATTTTTGCTCAACAGCTGCTATCACCAGTAAAAATTGCGCAAGCCGAGCTTATCATTGGCGGAAATCGTGCAATTTTGTTAGTAACCAGCAGAGTGTTCTATCATGGCTTCCTAAGTATTCCAGGGAGACCATGGCGTTGATTAACTACTACATGGAACCTCGTTTCCTTACCTGCAGCTACATTCGTAGCCTTCATCCGGCCCCAGCCGCCTCCGGGAGGCGTCCATTACAATCTGCTTAACCTCCCATTAGATATGAACCTCTCCCTGTCTTTTGATTTGTGCTCCTAACCAAATTAATTTTTTCCATGCAGTTTGCCTTCCTTCTTGTGCTTTTGCGCAAACTCCTTCTCCCAAGGAACTTTTACACCCTACTACGCTCCAGAATCAAAACTTTTGAGTCTCTTCAGTTTAACTGCACCCGGGAATACTTAGTTTCATACTACCATTTATCAGTACTGCACCTTCCCCCCACTTCACCCTCTCCGCTTACGCTTTAGTGTGACCTTGGCCGTACACATAACAGCCCGAGTCCACGAGGCCGCAGTGGCAGTTTTAGGCTTTAGTTTAGATTGGTTGGTCAGAACGTAACACCTCTGCTTCCCCCCAGATCCGCCATTTGTAGTTTCACATTTTCTTCAGGTTGAAGTTTTTTATCACGTATCAGGTGGGAAGCCTCTTCCTACGCCCCCCCTCCTATTGTATTTACCCGCCACTTCGAAATCTCAACGGTTGCATCTTTTCTTACCTGATGTGTCCCCCATAAGAAAGTTGGAGCCCCTGTAATTTTGGCTCTTTATTCGTACCGCCTCAGTCGTGACTAAGTCTACTTAAGATGATGCTAACTGTTCACGTCACCGTTCATGTTCCAAGAAATTTCCAGTACCCACAAACTCCACCCGTCGTGCCCTTTTTCTGACTAATAGTATGATCATGCCTGAAGATATGCCATCTACTATTAGGGAATAAACATTATCATCATAACCAACCGTTAAACGTACCTAGCCGACGCGCACCACGAACATGTAGCTAGGAATCCACGATGGTTTACCAGCTGGCCAGAGCGGGCCCGTCCAACGTTACCGGAGAAAGGTCCATAATAGATGACAAAATTTGAGTTATATTGGCCGTTTTTATGAGTACATATGTCCTACCGAAGGGTGCATGTACTTCCTCATGCGGAGTGTTTATTTGGCCGCTGTCGTCCTGAAATAGAGGAAAGATATAAGTTAAATTATCGAACTATCACCGTGAGGCAGATGGCTGACAAACTGGGGGGATATTTACTCTAAAATGTGGGCACTTTAGTGTCCATAATGTCGCAGAGGTCTGTTCACACAACGCCATCTTTAGCGGATATTTCGCATGCCTACTCGTCGTATCCCTCAATAAATAAGAAACTTACCCAAAATGCATGAGGGCTCACTGACAAATCCTTTGAAGCTTATGGGCCGCAATAAACAATCTTAGTCTCTTTCGTATAGCTGGTGCTCTACAGCTTTGTTCGTAATAATCAGAGATTTACTCCCGGCTATCGCGTAGTCATCCTTGAACGCAAAATCACCGACACACGGACTTCCGGGACACACTGCAGGCCGGACAGTGAAGACACCTTTGCGTTTTCTGAACAGGCCAGGGGCTAATTATTATTATTATTATAAGAACCATATGCAAGTTATTCCCCTGTGGGACAAGCCTGGAAAGCATCACCCTACAGCGGGCAAGGTTCACTACCGCAACAATCAACGTGGCATGGTACGCGATCCGCTGCATAACGGCGGTAACTTGTGGTGGTCGGCCCGTCACAGAACACAAGAATGCACAAGCTTATCCACCACTTGGTTAGTTTTTTAAGCCGGCTGTCCAAAGCTCACGGAAGTGTTCCGGCAGCAAGTGGAGAGGGTACACCTTTTTTCTGGTAAGCTGCATTCCGACAGTCATCGTTGGTGGGTTGGGAAGCACGCCAAAATCTTTGCGAAGAATAGCTCTCACGGCTAAGAACCGGGTGATATCATAATTCAAAGAAGAAATGTGTACGGGAAAGCCACATAACCTTGTAGAAGGGGCATATGCATTCTCTAGGCCGGGTGTCAACCGTCTAGCAGCACCTGGGTGTTTACACCACAAAATATAACTCAGTTAACTTAAGTTGACGTGACCTTGTTTCTTCCAACACTATGACAGTGCAGCCCCGGTAGCCGCAGCCCCAAAAGCCTCAAAGTGAGTGGGCACGCATACGTAGTTATTCGACAGACCACGTTGAGAACGTAGCCGCCACCCTCCAGGATTCGCAATATGCACGCAAATACTTGCATGAACCACTGGCGTGTCGGGACATCTTTTGTGTGGAGTGTTCCAGTAGTGATGCGTTTGGTCTTCACGGCGGCCACTGACATTCTCTGGATAAATGTTGTTCATATTACTAAAGTGCACCATTCCGGATTTTACGTGTACGGCCCATTTTTAGGTGATGAAGGTCCGTGCGGTGCAAAGATCCAGACCTAGCAGGAATCTGTGGGCTAGTACTACGACAAAAAGCCTACCGTACGGTGTTGTCCATGCGAGCCGTGCGGGAATATATAGCTGTTCGCAGAGTGTATCCACGACCAAAAATATATCGATGCTAAAAGATACACACGTGCTTCCCGATAGCACCTCTAATATTGAAACAACACAGAATTTCCCCAAAAATTTCGGACAGTTAATGCATATGAGCAAGCTGTTCGGTCTCTACAAACGCATACATAGCCGGACGCCTAGTACCCGTGCCGCTTGTTAGTAGGGAAACATAAAGCTTGTACCTACAGGCCGAATATAAGGTGCCCTAAAAAAACTTACCCAAAACGGTTTAGCGCAAGTGTTCCATTTACGTTTACCACATCTGGAAAGCGTCAAAACAGCGCGGTCTGCTGCCATCCAGAGAGGCATATGTGGCCGTAGTGACCTTCTTCTGACTGCGGCACAAGAACGCGTCCGGTCCGTCAACGTTTTGCCAGAACCAAAGGCACGTCTTCCGCTACCATATAACGCAGCTATGTGACATCTGCTCAACAGAGGCGGTCCACACCTCCGGCGGTAATTATATATATATAATTATATAACACGTGCGCATATTATACTATAAATTACTGCAAATATTATATATAATTGTATATAGAGTGGGGATCTTGCCGAATTCATCGACCACAAACTGCCATATCTCACACGACTGCATTCCATACTTCAGCGAAGCCTTGCATGTGACCAAGTCATCTCCGGTTAACCAGCAGTCAACTGGAAGCCAATCTCACAAAAACTTAGACGATTTGGGGCTGTTTGAGAAAAAAAGAGGTGATTGAGGTGGTTCCTTCGCCTAAATAGACAGAATGTCCTGGACGGCCAATGCTTTGTGCACGGATTTTTGTTAAAAATACGCTCGGCTTACTGGCTTCGTCGGATTTCGCGAATTTTTGTTGGTCGCGTCGGCCGCCTTCCATTCGTGACACAAAACAGCGGTAATGCTTTGACTATCTCATGAATGCACAAGTGCCAAATAGTTATTCTTCAGGTATTGATTAAGGGGCTTCCCAAATTTTTAAAGGATAAAACGACAGCGCCCCGAATTTTTCAACAAAACGAGTGTGGAAACTCTAAACAAGCCAAAATGCCCACAAGCAGCACAATGCTCTTATCTGCAAAACCTTTGCGACTAGAGTAAAGCACAAGAAGGAAGGCAAACTGCATGGAAAAAATTAATTTGGTTAGGAGCACAAATCAAAAGACAGGGAGAGGTTCATATCTAATGGGAGGTTAAGCAGATTGTAATGGACGCCTCCCGGAGGCGGCTGGGGCCGGATGAAGGCTACGAATGTAGCTGCAGGTAAGGAAACGAGGTTCCATGTAGTAGTTAATCAACGCCATGGTCTCCCTGGAATACTTAGGAAGCCATGATAGAACACTCTGCTGGTTACTAACAAAATTGCACGATTTCCGCCAATGATAAGCTCGGCTTGCGCAATTTTTACTGGTGATAGCAGCTGTTGAGCAAAAATTGTTTACAGGAATGGCACCGCATGTTTTGCATCCACAAGGCCCACGCAGATTCTAGGATGCTCAGGAGATCAGCTTAAAACTGAGAGTTACGTCCATTGCAGGTGAGTAAAATTTTTCCGCAATTCGGGATATTTCATTGCATTAGGCAACGTATTCACAGTCGGTGGCGTTTATTGACCTTGAGGATTCGTGTGCCTAAACGAATCACCAGCGTAGATAACAAAGGTAACTATACCTTTCACATAGACATCCTACACTATGCATTGACATCCCTGAAAATGTCGCAACATTGGAAAAATCAATTCCATCATGCGAGTACTGAGCGGTCTCGGAGACACGAACCATTAGCCACACAATCCCCTTATCTGCAAAACCTTTGCGACTAGAGTAAAACCTTTTGCGCCAAAATGTTGCATATTGTTGCATATGTATTCAAACCAAAAATCACCATCATCTGCGCTCCTTTTTGTGGCTCACAAAATATCGTTGTCCACTGAAGCGACCATGCCCCCGGCGGAATTGTCTGGTGGAATGAATTTCCAGTATCGCTAAGACCCCGGGATGCCCGAATAGGCTCAAAACTTTTGACTGGTATCCTGAACTCAGTTGCTCGATTTCTTCAGTCCATCAGCGCACGTCATACCTTTCAAAATTTCCATTCTGTTGTGCAAATACTGATCGCACAAATGCGGTGTAGAAAGTTCAAAGTGGAATGTGCGCCAAATTTCCGAAACGAGATTGACTGAAGTAAATCGCAAAATGACGGCAAAAGAAGACTATGCTTGTTCCGTGAATATATCAACCCAAAAACATTTCGGAGTAAAAGATCTTCTTCCATCTTCAAATGCGTTGCAGAAAACAGCATTTTGCTTCCAAGTTTTTAAGACCTGGATATATAACCACCTAAATGATGGGTTTCAGTTATATCGGACACCAGCACACTTTTAAAAATTTCTTTGATTTTACTGACTTGTGAAAGTTGCATCAGGAATGACAGTCAATCGTACTTTGAGCCGCAAAGCGGATGGGCAGCACCGTGCAGACTACTGCAAGTGTCAGAGGTGAAAAAGCCAGATGTGCTAAACCCGTTTTCAACGGAGTCTTCACCTCCACGCCCAGTCTAATGTGCGCACCCCAGATCCTTACCTTAAAGCGGAAGTTTCAGATTTCGAAGTCACAAATTGGTCATAATGGAACAGACTTCATTGTTACGCTGGGCACCAAAGAGCACTTAACATTTTCCCTCTCCCAAAACGTTTTACCCTCACACCGTTATCAAAAAACTTGTTCAAAGGACGTTTGCTGGTTTTACTAACAAAATCGTTGGAACGGATGTCGGTTGAGATAAACTTTCACAGCTCAGCGATCATACCACCGACCATCCAAAGTTTAGTAATTCTTCGGATGCTTCGGCGTACTTTCTTCTGTATTACTGGACTGTTCTTCCAGATAGGGCGTGTAGCTCACCTTATATGCCTTTTCGCACATACAAACCAAGTTGTGCAGTCAGGCGCAAGGCTATCATTAATAATGATAAGCTTTCCAAAGGGTTGCTGGCTTCAATTTCGCGTATTACGAAATTCACTCGGAGATAATAGATCTGGTTCACTGTGGCCTCCAAATTGACCCGTGCACATTGTCTTAACAACTTCTAACCGAAGGGCTTCTCACATTTGGCCTCATTGACGCAATCAGAGGCATGGTAAGCTCTCAGATTTGAGCGTGAAATTTGCTTGGACAGCTAGCTCTTTAATTTAAGACACTTAATGCATATAATAGTGATCCTGCGCCGCATTCGATTCCGATACAAATAATATTTAGACGTTTTACGTTGAAAATGTGCTGGACAACTTACTGCTTAGAGAGTTGAGCTTCACCTGTTTTTGTTGGCAACTCGCGGGTGAGCGAAATCTGCTGAACGACAGGAAAGAAACTGAACCATGTAATTTGAAGAAAGTTCTTGCTTTAGTTTACCAAGCTATGAGCCTGTGAATAACAACCAAAAGGAAACTGGGCTGAGATTACTTTAAAGAACAGATAGCAAAAAAAGCTTCTTCATTTAGGGAACAGGGCCACATGACCACCTAGTTGAAGCTGGCAGATTCTCACAAGGCTAAGCCCAACGTATTGCTTTATTTCATAATGGCCTAACGCAAAAAGTTACACAAATAAAACCCTCTTAGCTAGCAAAACACCACCAGCGTGGAAATCATTTTTTACCCCAACCAGTGCTTCTAGCTTAGTATTGGCATCCGTTTACATATATGGTTTTCTGCCATGTATATTACTTCATGTTTTGACCTTCAGCAGTAACTACTCCGTACGGTCGTTATCCAAAATGCCTGGTCCCCGATTTACATCCACGCGGATCCCAAATTACCAGTGTTTTTATGTAGAATTTGGTCTTTTCGTGTTGATCCCCTTGGCAACTCCAAGATCCAGCTGTTAGCGGAATTGCGCATCCCCTGTTCAGTAGTTTCAACCGTAAAAAGCGTGTCCAGAAATCAAAGTATGTCAATGCGATAATAGTATGATAGTGCCACACCTAGTCTGCTGAAACATCAATTATAGTTTCAACCGTAAAAAGCGTGTCCAGAAATCAAAGTATGTCAATGCGATAATAGTATGATAGTGCCACACCTAGTCTGCTGAAACATCAATTATTCTCTCCACATTGTTGTACTTCCCCCCCCAGAACCCCTAGTCCCGACAGATATGTTCCACCTCATCATCTCTACCTACGCTTTTCGTAACCCTGGTGACTACATCAAATATGTTAGGCCACCCAGCCGCAGCAAGGCCTTCCGATTTTAGTTCAAACTAACAGGATGCATCACTAAACTACTTCTGTTTCTGCAGATTCATGGTGTTTCTTACATCACTGCGTCGTTTCTTGCAACGCAGTCAGTTTCGGCCAAACAGTTCTTCTAGGTCCATCCCTGTTTCATCTTCCCCCCTGGAGATTTCACGAGCCTTTTCGTTCACGTTGTCTTCTCAGGATTGGGATGACTTCTCCCTCTCGAAAAATACACACCTCGTCTGTGACATCTTTCACCAAGACCTTTTGGCTGCTGTTCACCTTGTTCCTTCTGTAAAACGTTTTCGTTCCAGTATCTCCGACCGAGATAAATTACTGAAATCCCTTGATGCTAAAAAACGCCGAGCAAGCAGAGAATATTGGAAATCTCAGGATTGCTCATTACTAATTATTATCAATAATCTCTCTGCTGACTCGGAATCCTGGTGGGTATCCCTCGAATGTCGAGAGAAAAGCGCCATCCTTATAAACCCTTCCAATTTCAGGTCACTTGGCCGGTTGTTCCGTACACGTTGTATCCCAATCAGCCACACATTTGCCAGTTTGTGCCTGACAGTCAATGCCCCAACCACTGATCCTGTCTGAACGCTTATTTCGCCAGCTGTTACATGCCCATTCCTTCCAACTCCAAACCCCTTCCCACTGCTGCCTGTCTCCAGAATCTTAATCATCAAGGTAACCACCCGACTCTCAGTAACAACCAACTCACCGGCTGATGGTTCTTCCCTTCTTCTGAAGATTAAGGACTCCGTTGTGCCAGGGGCCGACGGCCTTTCCCTCCCCCGTGTCTTAAGACAAGGCGATCAGGATATTGGAATCCTTGTAATAAATCGTTTCGCCCACTCTACCAACCATGGAGTCGTCCCCTCCCAGTCAAAGAAATCTATAATCCACTCGCATTTCAAAACTGGTTCTAGGCAAACGCCTCCCAACTACAGTAAAATCCAACACACCTCATTCACAAAGAAATCTTCAAACATCTGGTCAAAGGTCCATTATCCAAGTTCCTCCTGGCTTCTAGTTCCATAAATGACCGGCAGTATTTGTTCCTGTCTCAAAGATCCGTTCATTGCTGCCACCTCCACCTCTTTGGGTGCATTACAGCAGATCACGACGCTGGATACTCCATTGTTACAGTTCACTTGGACATTCAAAAGCCCTTGACCAGGTCCCTACTGCCTCCCTGCTACACAATCTTAATACCGTTGGCATCAATGGGAACTTATGTCAGTGGTTCGCCTCCTACTTAGCAGACAGGATGCAACTAACGTAAATCGGGGACATACGATCATCCCCACCATCGATCAACAGCGGAGTCATCCAAGGAAGCGTGCTAGGCTCCATTTTTTCTTGCTGTACATCAAGGTCGTCTTCGGCACCATATCCCATGGTGAGGTTCTCCTCTTCGCGGACGACATAACAACCTCGAACGCCTCACTTCTGCACAAGCCCTTGCCTTTTGATGGATTAGGCGAGACTTAGATTCACTGACTCGCTGTTCAAACGACTATGGCGTAGGCTTTTCCTCCACGAAATCCTGCATAACTTCCCGCCGATGCTCTCTCCCGGCTGACGCTTCCACAATCAATGGAAATCCTTTCATTCATTCCACAGGGATCGAAGATCTCCACCTCAGACATTCCTGTACTTTTAGCCTTTCTCACCAGGTGCAGCTCCAGGTTGCCAGAGCATGCAGGCTCAGTTTTTGCAATACTGCGCTCCTTCCACCTTATAGACAAAATGGTTATAATAATAATAATAATGTTTATTCCCAACTTGTGGGTGGCATACCGTCTGGCATGATCATAGTTCTACAGTCAGAATGGAGCATGACTGAGGGATTTGTGGGGGT
>NW_008751658.1:4343569-4356235 GCF_000715545.1 Opisthorchis viverrini | reverse complement strand
CCTCCACGGCGGTGGGAACGATCAGAACGGAAGATAGTGTATCCCGGTAGGGAGATAAGAGCAACAGGAGTGCTAGGAGAGAGCCACGTTTCTGTGATGCAAATGAAGGTTGGACAAGCTATAGTGGAGATAGCTTGGATGTAGTGCAATTTAGGTAAGAGAGAGCGGGTGTTGATTAGAACGACAGAAATTTTTATGCGTAGCGTATAACCAATCGTGGAATTCTGTCACGTAGTCTCCTCCCTTTGCACCCAAGGTTGCAGACTCTCAATTGAAACTGTCCTCATTCAAGAGAGCGGGTGTTGATTAGAACGACAGAAATTTTTAAGCCATGCGTATAACCAATCGTGGAATTCTGTCACGTAGTCTCCTCCCTTTGCACCCAAGGTTGCAGACTCTCAATTGAAACTGTCCAACGCTCATTCAAGAGAAGGCTGTTCCTTCGGTAAAATCCCCTCTTACCGCTTCCGCTGTAAAATCTGGGCCCCAAGCCACTATGGCTAAGATGGTTAAGGGTTAATTTAACTCTCTTACACCGTCTGCTGCACAAAAACGCCTTTATAGCTGAGGCTAGACCAAACAACCGCTAGAGACTGTAACTCCTGCAACCTTTCAGTGTGTCCCCCAGTTCATACGACCTACGCCTTCACTTCTTTCTTCTTAATTACGTCTCAACTGGAACAGCTGAGCAGCTGTGAAGCATCATGCATTATCATACATTTTCCCAGTCCGTAGACAAATACTTACCTGTGAAACTGCTGCCGCCTTACTTAATACCCTGCTACCCCCGAACTCCTCTAAGAATCGGGTACAGTGTGCAACTGAGTTTAACGACGATACGGTTAGTGAGTGAACAAAACATCCTGTTGTCATTTCTTCCTATTCTCTCGGCTTGCTTAAAGCTAATGTAGAACCTAAATTCATACTTGACTTAAATATGCTGTATCACTGGCCTGGTTGTTTTCCCCGTTTTCTCAGCCAACTTATATCTCGTCCTAATCAAGTTGCTACTCCGGTTTTCTCTGTCAGCTCTTTCTATCGACTGGCACTCTTAGCCCCATTCTAACTGACAAAAATCAAACCAAAGTCAACTTTTTTCTTCATTAGCAGAGCGCATTCAGCCCCATGTATATATATATATATCCATGTGATGGTGTGCCTCACCAAGGACACACGCAACATCGCGGTACTCTTCTGCTTGACATATTAGCTCACGCCAACGCTCCGACGCCGTTTACCCGTGGCGCACTCGCCGTGAATATCACCATTCCATTTCGAATCCCATTACCAGCTATCGTTTCACTTCTCCTCCACGACCTACCTCTACCAGCATCTGTGTGCTGTTTGCTTGTTTGAATCGACTGCGCTGTTTCATTGCCCTCGCTTTCATCCTACCAGAAAAATTGATAGCTAGAGTAATTACTGTTGCAAAAATCGCGTTGACGGCTGCTTGGATGGTTTTTGACCTTGCAAATCTGGTGGCATGCACGAGGAATGAAAACCTCGTGTGGTGGACGGGTACGCACTGCAAGGATGGTCGCCTTGTTGCCTTGCATTATGTGGCCGTCGTACGCCCGACATCTCTCCAGTAGCACGGGTGCATCACCCATTGGTGGTGGTTCTGAGCCTGGCCTTAAAATTCAGAAATCATAAAAGTACTGCTGATTTCTGTTTGTTGCTGCTGGTGTTGGGTTCGCCTCGGTTGAGTTATGTATCTGACAGCGCCATAAGCCACAGATAAAAGAACAGGCACCTCATCTATCAAAAAATTAAAAAGTAAAATAAAAATAAGGCATATAGCTGGGATAGCCAGAAGATAACCTGTGGTGCCGATGACCTACATCGACGAGCACAGCTGTATTTGACTTCGTCAGAACAGAGGCCAAAACGCATTAAAGCCAATTTCGCCAACCAAACAAAGAACACACTGTTGTGTACACATGATTGTTCCGCTGCGCAGTAGGCTGATGCGTAGCCGTATTACACACCTACCTGCTGCTCCCAGGGGCGGACACGAAAGACTTCATCGTGGCTGATAGTAGTGTTTCAGGGACTAGTGGCCATTTCTCTTATACTAAACTCCTCTCCTGGTACTGTATAACTCATCTGATTAATACCGGGTTCACCAGTTATCCCGGAATTTCACTCTTGTCAGCCCCTATACATCTGATTTCCCTAAACATACCACCACTCTTCATGCCTAAATCGGCTTTTAATATATCCCATGTACTTTGATATCGTATGTCAGCAAACCAAACTCCTGGCCGCGGGTCCATTAAGTACAAATCCATCTATATCCTATTCCATATAATCGCTTGTTGTCATTACATAACCGCCGCGGACATCAAGTTGTTCTTTCTATGTATAATAATGCATGTTACCCCATTTGGTGCCTCCTCAAACCCACCATGCCTTACTCATTTTATCCCGCTTCATCTTCCCAAGCTTTGAACTTCGGCAATGCCTGGTTTGGACGACATGGTTGGCTGTCATCTGATTCAACTGGCCTGTGACCTACAACCACAGGATCATCAAACGGACCAAAAAACCCTGCGATTCCATATCGGCTTCGCTCCACCTTGTGTCCCCGACCAGCCTGAAATGAGTCACGCTGCTCAAATAACCGCACATCTTAGCCATATCGCCTTAAATGTGACGTGCATCACCGGGCTGTGCAAAAACTGAAGGATGTGAGGCCAGTGATGACACGGCACTGAAATACCCAGTCTGATAGCAAACCTGCGACAGTTCCATTCCTTCTCTCACCCGAGCCCTCTCGACCACTCGTTCCATTAACCGCAAACACAAACCTCCACTTGACCCCACCTGCCTCCATGACATATTAATTCCAACCCGCTAAACTATTTCTTTGAATTTAACCATCTGTAGGTGTGTGCTTCCTACAAAATTCAATGACTCTCTATACAGTTCATGTTCCGGCACGCGTATTGCCATCATCTTACTCATCCAAGGACCTATTATGCCCAATCCCAAAGCAACAACACCTGTGAGCCTCTACAGTTTCGCTGCACACAATGTCTCCGTGATTTTTGTTAACGCTTATCCGCTTTACTAATCCCTCCACTTCCTCATCGCCACTTACGCTTTTTGTGACCCTGGCCATGAGCCCAACAGTTCAAGGCCATGAGGCTTTGGAGGTGGTTTTAGGTTTCAGTTCAACATGAACGGCCGGATGACACCAACTCTGCTGCTTTACCTGATCTGATTTCGTGGTTTCTCATTTTTCACCGTTAAAACTTTTCTTGTCATGTGTCAGGCAGGAACCTCTTGTATTGCCCTCCCTTGCTCTGCTTTTGTGCCAGCCACCTTCAAATCCTAACGATCTGATGTTGCTCAATATTCTCTCCAATAATGCATGGTAACTGCGCTTCCATGTTAGTGCTGGTTTAGTGATTATCATGCTTATATCAGATAATGCCCACCCCCTCTGACACTGCCCCCTTTCCAAACCTCCCCTGTTCCCTCAATCCCCGCCAGGCATCTTTTATTCTGGCTGTAACATTATGATCATACCTGGCGGTATGTCACCCACAAGTTGGGAGTAAACGTTATTGATATAATTGTTATTACAGTTTCTCATCATTTGTTGGGGAAGAACCCTTAGTTTTGACCTCCCGTCGTGTTGTTAACTGTCATCCTTGAATGTGAAGGCCCCATTTTAATTAAAGTCGGTATGTGCCATGCATGCTTGGAACAACCTATAATTCGTGTTTTCCTGTTCCCGATGTCTACTGCGTTTAGGCTTGACCCATCTGTGCCGAATAATGCCTACTATTTATAACTGCCTTCTTTTTTTTCGTTGCTGGTCAACGACAATCGTCATCAGTCGAGCCGGTATTCTGGCCGTACCACAAGATCATCCCTAGCGGTACGCCAGTCATCAGTTGGGACTAAACGTTACCATTATTAATAAAAAAATAGTTGCACTTAGTACATAATCCTCGTGCAAGAAGACCTTCTTAAAGTGCTGGTCTTAATAACCGGTTTTAATAACGAATATCAGATTTCTTCGGTTGCCCCTTGGGCCGTAGTCACATAGCGAGTTGTAGTATAACAGGAGTGTGACAGTCAAGCGTCATCAGAACGCTATATGAGGTAGCTCACTTAGTGATTTAAAGTTGAAAAATGTGAGCCAATGAACCTGAAAGAGGATGGTAACCGTTAATAGAAGGAAAATATATTTACACTCATAAGTGGAAATGAGTGAAAGAAAAAACCGAAAGATACAAAATGGAGGTCAAAGAGAAGAGAATATGTGCGCACATACTACTTAAATTGATTAGTTGCTGTAACCTTCAGGTGTTCTGTCCCATCCAAGGGAAAACTCTCTCTTTGGGACAGAGTTCTAGCCGAACATTTTGCAAGTACCTTGATGAATTGCAGTGTGATTCTGATCGTGGAAAGTCCACCGACAGATCGGGCACTGGCGTTGAACTTGAAGTCGAGGGTTGCTTTGAGAGCCCCACAAATGCTAAAAACGTCAAACTATCAGTCTCCAGCGCCGCCGGCTATTTGCACACCCAAATTATTTTTGCCAAAACTACAGTCTCCAAAGTTGTGACTTTAACCGGGAGTTAGTCTAACCCATTTGCACCTTCTGGTGATGTGTTGCACGTAGCATTTTGCTTGAGTGAGAGAAATTTCAGGGTCACAGTCCCTCACTGATTCGCATTTTCTTACCCCTTTACGCGACACAAAACAAGAAATCGCACTTTAGCATATTTCGGCGTTCTTCGGTGTTTTTTGAGAATCTAAATAATATCTAACGTAAATTCCACTCAGCTTTGACAAATGCGATTATGCTGGCAAAATACATTTTGTTCGGCGAACCGGGTCACAACACATTATCTCGTGGATCTCAACTTCCATTAAGTGCAATAGTGTTAGACAGCTTTATGAACTGTGCAGTGGCAACGCGGGGACTATCTCTTTTGATGATCTCCTTTCCCAGATATGCATAACTTGCCTTTAGATAAGACAGCATCACAAGACAGCTGCATGTATCATTCCTATTATGAGTGGGACGCTCCATAGATGATGACCGTCATGAAGCGCCATGATAATGGAACAGTTGTCACTCACCTCGACGCTGATTATGAGACCGCGCCCATGCACAGTAACAAATTCCAATGGCCAACGACGGTCTTTCATACCCATAAACATACGCGATACCGCTTATCTTTGCTACATATAGTAACCATCAGCCCAGTACCCATGAGCATGGGCAAAAATAAGGCCTCAGCTATGTTTGATATTCTGATCTAATGGCCCATCATACCCGTTGCTGTACTCGATGTCGCCTCGCCTGGATGCCTATCGTATCTGCTAGTTCCGTGTTCATGTGCGGCATTGATTAACTGATAACTTAATCCAAAACACTCTGTCGTATTTGTAACCGTACGCGTTGTCGCTTATCATTGCCATGTGCGAGAAACCCCGGGCCAGTATTTATGCGAACCGATGAATACGAGGTCTAAACTATGCACACTTGCCTAATCTAACGGCGAACGATGGACCTCATACTCACAGCTGTACGCGAAATCGCCTACCTTGGCTACTTTTTGAAGCGGTTAGGCCAGTGCCTATTTGCGACGCTGATTATTAGGCCCTAACTTTGCGCAGTGTCTTAATTTAACTGCTTATGATGGCCCGTCATACCCATAACTGTGCGCGGTCCCACTTATGTCTGCTATCTATAGCAAACAACAGACCAGGTTCTATGCGGGCCGGTAAAAACGAGGCTCCAAATATGCATGATGTGTTAATCTAACGGCCAGCGACGGCCCGTTATAACCGTAAGTGTAGTCGATATCACCTACCTTAGATACTTTTCGTAATTGCAAGGCCTGTCTACGTGCAACGCTCGTTACGAGGCTTCAACTATGCCAAGCAGCCAAGTCCAATGACCAATGACGACCCATCATACTCATTACTATACACGATTTTACCTGCCGAGGCCAATTAGAGTAACTGCCGGGCCCGTGCACGTGCTTGTAGCTGACTGTGATGTCTTAACTGTACATTATAGATTAATTCAACGACCAAAGGCGATCCTTCATATCCATACGTCGTCCACCTGCCAACACCCCATGCCTGAAAAATACACAACTAACTTTAACAAATCACGTTTATCTTTACTGGTAGCCTCGGTAAAAACAAACTGTGTGCAATCAAGTTCTCAGCTTTTTACTCCACAGGGTTTCTGAAAAAATGTGTAACCAATTACGACTCGTACACATTCTCCACGATATCCTTAAAAGAAATAATTAAAGTTGCAGTGATTAACTCGCCAATTGCTTAACAAGTCTTCTTGTCCACAATTCTTCGCTGAACCTGGAGACTTACCGTCACAAAGGTAGCCTTACGACTTGCTGAATTGGTTCAGTAGGAGATAACGAGGGAGCCGGGCATAAATCGATGATTCGATGGCGGGATTCGGCAACCATATGCATTATTGGGCACAACAAAGTTAAAGCTGAAGAGAATAGTTACTTTTCAGTCGTAAGATCAAGTGATGTAGGCTTGAACCCTAAGATCCCAGGACCGCACATGTATTCAAATGTGCATCCATGAATGCAGCAGTATCGAAGATCTAGTGTGTGGACGGGTGCTCGCTGTCAAAACCGCTCGTTTAAAGCACTGAATCTCAACTTCACTCGATTTTCGCTCGTCAATACCGATGAAATGCAGCTTGATGAAATCGACGGCTCGGTCTTCCCAATAGAAACTCAGCCACGGTGGAAATCTAACCAACAAGGGGCACCCTATTGGGCTTCATCCAACCGATCATTCACTTCAAAGTATTGCAAACTTTCTTCACTTCCGAAACCATGTCGACTATATACGAATAAATGAATTAGTAAGATAGCTAAACATGATGCCATCCAACTGTCTCAGACAATGATAGTGATCTACCTGAAGACTTTAGGGACACACTCTTCAGTGACAATCCTTGGTGCCCAACCAGAAAATCGTTATCTAACTGCTGCCTCATGAATTTGCCGACACCAACCAACACGAGCTATGGTCTTGAGACAACCGTTGTCGAACACCTGAAAACGCCTTGGTTCCGCTCCTCATGCAGGCCAGTTCTCACAGCCATACGGAAGAACAGCCTGTACTGTCACCAGATACACACGTTTCTTGCTGTTCGCGGATATACCGCCACGATGCCAAAGGTGTTTCAAATTGGCAAGGGTGACCCCAGCACTTCAGGTTCGTGCATTGACATCATTTGCCACACTACACTAGAAACAATACAACTTCGAATGTAGATGAAACGCTGCACCACACTACCTATTCAACCCGATCGTAAAAATAGCTGCGATCATATTTAAACTTTATTCTTCCTCCGAGGATTTTTTGGCCAAACAAAAATACCGCCCTTACCACAGAATTGCACATGGAAGTTCAATCATGTCAAAAATGACGTCCAGAAACCGAAGTATTCCAGTGCAATGATGGCATGGCACTGCTATACTCACTTTGATAGCACATCCGCAATTACGCACTTCCTTCTCTTTACTGTACCCTATCACCTGCTTATCCCATTACACGCAACTGCGAACAAACTCACCCTTTATTCTAGCTATACTCTTATGACCATGCCTGAAGATACGCCACTCACCTGATAGAATAAACGTTATGATGACAACGTGACGCTGTGGGTACAAAGTGCACATAAAAGACAACATCATCATCATCATCATCCTTGATAGAAAGGCAAAAAATGCCAACGGAGACTCACGAAATACACATGATATGACGCCTCAGACGCAATTGGTTTCACAGAGCTCCACGCTTTTCTTTAGTCCGTAACAGCTCGGTTGTGAGACCAACTCATCATACAAACACGCAGCAACACAAGGTATCTCCGATCACATGTCTCTGCGAGTTCTGAGCTGCCTTAGATGTGCACAATCTAGCCAGTGCACGTCCCTCATTCGTACGTATGATATCATTAGTTCGCATTGACCGCACACCCATTATCTACACGTAAATATCGATTACCGTTTTTGAAATCAGGTAGTTTCGCCGCATTGAAGTAGTTGGGAATTGTGACAGCGTTTTCCTAGAGGCTTTCTAACTCATATCAAAACGCTTTCTGGCAGACCTTTTGACACTTTTTCCTAAATTGAGTCAGCAATGTAGACACGGCTCTCATTACCTCTTTTGAATGGGAGCTATGAACCACTATGAACCCCCGAGAATATCCTAACTACAATGACAACCTTAAACGACTCATCAAAGGTGTCCATGTGCGGGGCTGTCCACGGACCGAAGTACGGCGTCGCGATAGCGGTACCGTGACTACCATACCGTCTGATGGCTCGCTCGTAGTTCACATTATGTCTACTATTTCCCAAACAAGCGTGTTACCTACAAGACCATTCCGGTCCGTTTAATTTGTGTGAGAATTTAGAAGCAGTGATCATCTCATTGTGTCGTCCGTTTGATCAGGTTACAAACCCAACAGCAGTACTGGTAGCTCGGTACATCGGTGAATATCAAACCTTGGCCCAGACCAGATATATATGATATATATATGATATATATATGATGACCATCATAAAAAACAAAAAACTCACTGGACATGACGAATTCCTGGGATTCGGCGGGACGCTTGCCGCAACCATAGAAGAATTTTCCATATCCACTTAGCGAAGCCCCCTTCAATTTGAGTCTCCAAGGGCATAATGGGCGTGATAATTGTCCAAGTCGTTTTGAGACTATTTCCCAACCCAGAAAGAAGGCACGCGAAGAACCAGCTTTTCCACGAAATTTCCGACCGCTTTTATAGAAACAATGCTATAAGCGACCGGCAGCCTTTGAAACACGAATTCCGCGCGCACAGTGGACCCCGGGTTCGTTTAAACAGCTTCTTCTAAAACTATGGCTGCTTGGGGAGATTTCAAGCGCCCGAATAACTACCATCGAATGCTAAAACTTTATGTTAAAGTTTTCCTTTTTCGGGCCTTGGTTTCAGAGAACAAAAAATGCCAACGGAGACTCACGAAATACACATGATATGACGCCTCAGACGCAATTGGTTTCACAGAGCTCCACGCTTTTCTTTAGTCCGTAACAGCTCGGTTGTGAGACCAACTCATCATACAAACACGCAGCAACACAAGGTATCTCCGATCACATGTCTCTGCGAGTTCTGAGCTGCCTTAGATGTGCACAATCTAGCCAGTGCACGTCCCTCATTCGTACGTATGATATCATTAGTTCGCATTGACCGCACACCCATTATCTACACGTAAATATCGATTACCGTTTTTGAAATCAGGTAGTTTCGCCGCATTGAAGTAGTTGGGAATTGTGACAGCGTTTTCCTAGAGGCTTTCTAACTCATATCAAAACGCTTTCTGGCAGACCTTTTGACACTTTTTCCTAAATTGAGTCAGCAATGTAGACACGGCTCTCATTACCTCTTTTGAATGGGAGCTATGAACCACTATGAACCCCCGAGAATATCCTAACTACAATGACAACCTTAAACGACTCATCAAAGGTGTCCATGTGCGGGGCTGTCCACGGACCGAAGTACGGCGTCGCGATAGCGGTACCGTGACTACCATACCGTCTGATGGCTCGCTCGTAGTTCACATTATGTCTACTATTTCCCAAACAAGCGTGTTACCTACAAGACCATTCCGGTCCGTTTAATTTGTGTGAGAATTTAGAAGCAGTGATCATCTCATTGTGTCGTCCGTTTGATCAGGTTACAAACCCAACAGCAGTACTGGTAGCTCGGTACATCGGTGAATATCAAACCTTGGCCCAGACCAGATATATATGATATATATATGATATATATATGATGACCATCATAAAAAACAAAAAACTCACTGGACATGACGAATTCCTGGGATTCGGCGGGACGCTTGCCGCAACCATAGAAGAATTTTCCATATCCACTTAGCGAAGCCCCCTTCAATTTGAGTCTCCAAGGGCATAATGGGCGTGATAATTGTCCAAGTCGTTTTGAGACTATTTCCCAACCCAGAAAGAAGGCACGCGAAGAACCAGCTTTTCCACGAAATTTCCGACCGCTTTTATAGAAACAATGCTATAAGCGACCGGCAGCCTTTGAAACACGAATTCCGCGCGCACAGTGGACCCCGGGTTCGTTTAAACAGCTTCTTCTAAAACTATGGCTGCTTGGGGAGATTTCAAGCGCCCGAATAACTACCATCGAATGCTAAAACTTTATGTTAAAGTTTTCCTTTTTCGGGCCTTGGTTTCAGAGAACTTTTGGGTGTGCGTCTGGGACGGGCGGTTTCCAGCTACACCCAGTCAGAAGTGGCTTGTCTCATTGCGCGCACTGTCGTCATTCGTGATCTGAAAGGCAAAGCCACACATCTAGCAGCGCTGTGCCGGAAAATCCTATACATACCGAGTTAGGTACGCTGATCGCCAATAGCCTGGGATCCCATACAACTACAAAAGGGAACGACCGTGGTCAAATAAGCCGCATAAAGTTCCTCTATCGGAAAACGTTTACTGTGTTCATTGTGCATTTTCTTGTAAATACGACCCCTTCAGATTGCCGCCTAAAGAAATACTACTTGACGGTCCCATCTAATGCATGCGTGAAGCGTCAGGGACATGGGAAACAGGTGGCAAAACGCAATTCAAGGTGCAAGAATAGTGACGAAGTCATGCCCACCGCAACCTCTCAATCCCCAATGATTCCGGGCGCCCAAAGTTGACTGTGCACGACGTGCAAGCATAACCATCAGAATTTTCGACCGATGTGTAAAAACGATTTCCCCAAAATCAAAGGGCTCATAAAAACCGAAATTTCGGGGAGTGAACATCAGTGCAAACTAACAGAAGTCCCTAAAAGCACCATAGTACGTCATAGATGTCACTCCAAACCCTCGGACCCAAAACTCCGTAATATTATCGAACCTGTAACCTTTCTGATATCACCACATTTCTGCTCCCCACTTTCATACGCAGCAAAGATGGTGCTGAAGTGAGTAACAACCAGGTGCACCAGTCTTTGATTAAAAACGTCTAGCCTGAAAACCCGTTCATACTTTTACTTACGGAAACCTGGCTCACAAGGCACATATCTGAAGTCGAGATCTTGGGGGAGGGCTACTCTAATTTCTCTGCTAGCTCGACGAGTGAAAAGGGAACTTGGGTTGCTCTGTACTTAGATCCGACGCTGTTCATCTCAGTCCTCCTCTCCGTCAAAACTATTACACAAAGCTGTGATGCGATGTGTATTAAAATTCCATTGGGTTCGACTGGCTTCCTTCACGGCGTCGTTTACCGTTGGCACTCAAGTCAAACAAAGGATTACCTGATCCTCACGAAAACAATCAAGCAACCATTTTTCGGCTAAAGCTCCATGTGCCTTTGCCGGTAGATGATTCTGACGCTCCTCAGTCCGACTGGATGGAGCTCCAATGCGTCGGGACAACTGGACGTTTCGCGTCGATGCAAGCTTAAATCGTTAAACAGTGCGCTTGGACTCAAAAGATCGTCGCACTCGCCGGATACCGCGTCGGCGGAATGCCATCCCTGCTGAATTTGCTTATAACCAATGAACGACGCTTCCTTGGTTATGTGTTAATTAAGGCTCAACGCGGAAGTAACGGCCACTGTGTGCCGACCTTTGATTTCATCTTCTAACGTGCCAGTTACCAGGACCCTCAGGCGCACATTAGAAACTTCCGCCGTGCGGATTCTTTAGGGCTGCATGTTTTCTCAACCAGCGTAACGTACGATCAACTTTGGTGGGGGATACAAACAGGATAATTTTTGAGAAAATTTACGGGGTGATGTGGCGCTCGCCTTAAGGAGACCGCGCTACAATCGAACAGACAAAACACTGTCCAAAATTTTTCAGCTTCTACAGGAACTGAGCCTCAACGTTCTTCCAGCATGGTGGCCACAGATGACAAAGAAGTTGAACGGAATTCCGTAAGATGTGAAAAGACTGCAATTCAGAAGTATGTCAATGGAGCTTATGGAAGCAGGCCATGATGCTTGACCTCGCCCAGGAATAAGACGTACTTTCTGAGTACATGGGACACCACCGATGAAGCAAGCGAAAAGTTCTCCTCGAGGAACAGAAGGTGGTACACACAAGTGATATCCCGTGCCTGTGAACAACTCCAGAAGGTCTGAATTTGCCCCAGGGACCACATTAAATCAAATCTAGACAAGGCGCAACTGATATCGACCTCTATCCGACTTGGTCTTCATAGGGAAGGATGTTCGTCTACTCTACATTGTTGGGGTCAGAGGGGGCTCCTTAGCGAAATGTCGCTTACATTGGAGAAGCATTTCAAGACGGTGTTTCGTCAACTGGTGGAAGACAGTAGCCTTTCCTTTTCTCGGAAAGAAGTGCCTTTTTCCATATCCTAAAATCCTTGATTTCCAACGCCCACGCCCTCCAAACGGATGAATACTCTGTAAATGGCTGCTGCTGGACCAGTACCCACTCTCAATGACGGTAACTGTTTGCGTATATTATTCGGAGGAAGCTCATCGAAGGCCTATGTTTTGCATGGTGAGAACAGATCATCATCAAGAGAGTAGACGGAAAACTATATATATATATATATATATATATATATATATAGATATTTTTATACAGATCCCCGTTGCAATGCGCCAGTG
>NW_008751658.1:4333192-4341548 GCF_000715545.1 Opisthorchis viverrini | reverse complement strand
TATATGGCGATCATCAAACACGCCCTTCATACTTCACCACAAAAATAGCTCAAGGGGCACAACTTTCATCGTATTGCTTGCATCGGCTTCCAGATACTATTTGGTCTATGTTAGACTGCTTCTTTAATATGCAAACCAACTTTCAGCCCAGGACGCAAGGAGAGCTCAACCCTCATTGAACCTGTTCAACAAGTGGCTACAAAAATGGTTGCCGGCCTTCACCCCGCTGATCGGTAAACGTGTTTCGCGGTTATGGCCCCTTTCTCATGGATCATCGTCGTCTCCAAGGAGAACTTATACTCAATTATGCCGTTTGAACAAGGATTGGTTAAAAGGCATTTCACCGTTGACACAGATACTGCGCGGCGGCGATAAGGCAGAAAAATTTCCCGGCTCGGACAGCACATTTTGAGCGAACGTTTTTCTCATTTAGAGTATTGGGTGCGTGGAATAAGCTTTCTGCGACGTTTATTAGTGCCACATCTAAAACCTAGCTGCAAGCAATTTTATACGCTTTTCACGCGAGACTTGCGCTCGCAATCTTACAGTCCATCGCTGAGAACTTCAAGAGTAATGACGCTTTTTTCGTTTGTGCAGTTCAGGTGAACTGAAGTAGCTTAATGCGAAGAACAAACCGAAACCGGAAGCCTGTGAGAAAGCTTCGACACTGTATTTCAGTCCGTTAATTCTTGGATCGGTGATTCGCCAATATTCTGACCAATTGGGGAGTTCTTCGTCTGGTCCGTAGCCGGTCCACCAAATGCCGGGCTTGTCGACATGGTTTCCGGTAATTTCGTCCGACTTTTCTCTGACGGTACACCAGTCTAAGCTTATTTTGGCTGCCTATCTCTATTTTTTATTCGCGCATCTTCAATGATTATGCTTACCATCTATTTTGCAAACAATTGGTGACAAATGCACGTCGTAAATGGAAGGTCACTAGCTGGTGAAGACTTTTCACAGTTTGAGGCCAGGTTAATCCTCAGTGGTGACATCCTGAGGCCGTCAAGGTTCGGCGATTTCAAGTACCAGTGACATCCACGAAGATCCACGGAAGTGCTGGGTAATTGGCTGCATGTGCGCTGGACTCATACTTTCTATCTCAACTGGAACTTGTTGGAATTTGAAAGACAAACCAACTGCTCCTGGCTGTTTAACAGAAACCATATACTCTTTTTGAGGCCGTTTCACTGTGGTATTTTGTCACGCCTGTTGGACAGATGGCCCTATTCCTTTCAGAGGATCACTTATGCCACTAACAATAGGACCACCAGTCCTAATGGATGGGTCTTCTAGCAGGACAATATTAATGAGGTGATAAGAGGAAATCAAGCATAAGAATGACGAAGAAGGTTCAGTACTAACGTGTCTTCGCGTATCATGCCCGCTCCATGCTGCTACAAAGATCGGTCTGACCGAACCAGACCTATAGCTGTCACCTTGTGGTGGTCGAGCTTCTGTGCTGCAATTATCCTGTGAGCTATGCTGACTGGAACTCAGTTCCTAAAGGTTCAACCGTCCCAGGAAGACCAACGAAGACCAGGCCGACGAACAACGGCGTGTCCCTGTACTGCGATTAATCGTATTACGAAGTGGTCTGGAAGTAAAGGCATACTGTCCTCCGCGGTAGGAGTGTGAAGGTAGTAAGGCGCCTCCCCCTGGCGATTAACATGTCCGAATGTATGGAAGCATCGATGCTGCCTTCCCCCGAGGAAGGACGAGTGAGGAAATGTCGGTCCCAAAAACCGCACACTCCAATCGCTCAACGTTGACCGTGACCGCCAGTGCATAACTCAATACAGTCGAAATACTTTTGAAGCCAAAGAGTTCGGTGCTGCTCAAAATGCACTTGCTCTGCGCAGCTGCACTGTGAGTGAATCAATAATGTGTTACTCCGTGCTCCCTCGAACCAGGCCGGTCCTCCGCAACCAAGTGGGTAAGATCTTTGAGACGAAGGCTCAAGGTGGAGTACCCGAACTAGACCCCCTCTTCGACCCGGGTAACTGGGATGTATCATTTGCCCTTGCAGCTCTTCGCTCATCGACTTTCTCCCACACTCCCTCCCCGTCCATCGTACACTGCAGTGCAATCAACCCATTTGCCTATCCCATAGCCACTATTCTGTGTTCAAACATTCACCCATAAAAACAAACCAAAATAATCACTTACTAGCCTCAAAATATCTGACCTACGTTGCAGCCATACTCAACGTCAAATTGATCAACAGGCATTCCTTGCTGGAACCTTGCCTACCCTCTATCAAATGTGTTGTTTCTCCGAAACACGCAAACGAGACCTCACTTTGGTAGTGCACCTCTAGCCGCCTGGGACGAGCTCAGATGTTTCATATCTCATTCTTCGGGTATACGGTGATCCTAACGCAATCACTACTAGTATCTACACTCAGCCCAACACGACTGGATTCCGATAAACGGTCGTGTGTGCGGTTATCTGGCTCAATTAAGGTCAATTTAGGTCAATGCGGTAAATGGTGTTTATTTGTTGTCCTAGCACACACCCGGCAGATTGCAGTTCTGTGCCTGAGAAGAACGGTTTTCATTAATATCTGTCGCTTCTGTTTTGGCCAGAAAGAGTGGCGGATATAGTGATCCTGGCGGGTAATATGCGTGCCATAGTTGGGCGAATAAGTCCGGTAGAAGCGCAGTGCTCACATCAAGTTACCTGGAGGTTGCCAACCGCAAGGCAATCATGGACTCAGTTGGATCATGTGGCTATTAGTCACCGATGAGAGTGCAATTAATGATTGTTGCTCATTCTGGTGTATGCAGCCTTATTCTGCTTATGCCACTGTGCGGGTCCGGCTATCATTTCGCTTTCCGTCAGCATTATGCATGCGAAAACGGAGCAGTTTCATTCATCAACTCCGACAAGTTTCATTAGTTGAAGAGCACCGAGCTGACCTGGCTAGAAAGCTAGTTGAAGCGCACGGAGATGTACATGACGAAGCTTGCTTGAAGGCTGACCGGGCGCGGGTTAAAGAAGCTACGCTTTCAGCTTTCAGAACTGTTTGTTCAAGCCATCTGACTCGATTAAATGAACACTGTATATCGTTGAAGTCAGTGGATCTTATTGTGGCTAGAAAGGCCATATTAGCAACTAGCGACTATGACGACGCACATGCGTGCGTCGTCATAGTCAAACGCCGGATATTCGGGAGATTGAGGAATAATAGTACGCCGGTGGATTTCAAACGCCGAGAAGATGGAGAAGGTTTTCGCTGTAGACAACAGCTGTGGCCTATTTCAACTGATTTGATCAACCGGTCAAAAGTAGGCAGGTGTCAGTAAAACAATATGCAAAAAGACGAACAAGCAATTCACTCCCTCAATCGTCCACTTGAGCGATGGGCCAGAAACTAAAATGAACGGTTCAGCTGGTTTCCTTCAGAACAACCGCCGGAAGAGCCCGGCGGATATGAATGGAACATTGGCACCAACCTACCATCAACAACATGACATCCGCGTGAAACATCAATTCTCAAGCACAAAAAGGCTCCTAGCACGGATAGTCTGTACCCCACGCTCTTTAAGGGTGGCAAGGTCCTGGTGAACAGTAACTGCAGAGGATTTGGGACGAAAATAGAACATCAGCTGAATGGAGCTCCTCAACCGTCATCCCAGTTCTCCAAAAGGGCGATAGAACTTAGTGCGAAAACCATCGTGACATCAGCGTGGTATCAGCGGCATCTAAGGTGTTCTCTGGCATTATTTTACTCAGGTTGACAAACTCAGGAGAGACAAACTCGTGAGAATCAAGCTGGGTTCCCTCCTGGCTGTATCCTTACCTTGAGACGAATTCTTGGACAGCGCCACTCCTTCAAACGTCTCACCTCGGTCGTTTTTCTCTCTCTAAAAGCTCCTTTTGACTCTCGTTCGTCATAAACTTTTGTAGTGTCTGGCGATCGAAGGAAACGCTTCTCAATTTATATATCTTATAAGGGCCCTATATGCAAATTCCTGGGAGCGCGTACGAGTATACGGGAAACGTTTGTATGAGTTCACCACGTCCAATGGTGTAGGAAAAGGCTGTCCTCTCTCAACCTTGCTCTCTAACTTTGTTATTGATGTACTGCTTGAAATTCTTCTTTGTGCCTCCGGAACCTTGAGACTCCAAATGCTCCAGGGTCATTCCCTCCTTGGTTCATATCCTTCAAAAATGCGAAGCATTTTAAATAACCTAAATCACTCTGTCGCACGGTTTGCCATACGCTTCTCACACGCAAAGCATAAAGTGCCACTACAAGACTGCTTTGGATCAAACCCAAGTCTTATGCCTACAGCCGAGTCAATCGATATGGTAGATAAATTTGTTTACCTCGTCAATCGTACAAGTTCCGGTAGACTGGCTGGAGATGATATTATTCATCGGGGGCGAGATGGTCCAAGTGATTAGAGCGCGAATTTACTGACCGGAAGGTTTGTGGTTCGAACCCGACCTTTGCCTCTCGACTTCCACTGTCTAGACTGAAGCGACCTGGTAGTATCCCAACCTTCGGGTGGCATGGCAGTTAGGCACCAGAAGGGTGCTACAGCTAAAAGATGTTCATCGAATCGGGAAATGCAGGACAGCTTTCGCCAACCTCGGACACCTATGGCACCAACGTGACGTGAGTTCGCCTGTCAAGGGCATAGTTTACAATGCAGCCGTGCGATCCATACTGCTTTATGGATCAGAGCTGTGGCCTGTGAGACTGTCCAATACAACTGGGAAAGTCTGTAATATTGCCAATTTTCAAAAAAACGGGCTCGTAGTGGGTGTGGTAATCACAGGAGCTTCAGCTTGACCCTGGTCGTAACGAGACTGCTAGCGTCACTTGTGCTTCGTCGCTTATGGTGGCTCGGGAAACACTGATTCGAGGGTAGCAAGCAGGACTCCGGCCTGGTAGGGGCTGCAATGACCAAATCTTCACACTCCGTCAGGTACTAGGAAAACGTCGTACGTACAAACGACACAATTTTAGTATTCTTGAATTTCCAAGGTGCATTCGACTCATTTGACCGGTCTGTTCTCTTTAACACATCAAGAACTGCCGGTGGTTTGTGAAAATAATAAGTTCTTTGTATTCTCAAACTTCCGGACGTGTGATAGTATTTGGAAAGCTCTCCAAAAGCTCCCGTACATAGAGCTTTGTCCATCAGGGATACCCATTCTCTCCAATATTATTTACTTTCATGATCGATGATATAATGAACGCTGGAACGTGTTCAAATAGTCTGTGACGAAAACCCTGTCGATCTGGAATGTACAGACGACATCGTTCTCGTTTTCGAAGAGATGTTTTTTGGATGAGCTAAGTCAAAGTCCTTTATTGTGCACTTTGCATCCACAAAGTGTAAGTTCGTGCTCGTGGATATGCAGTCACTGAACACGCCACTTACAATCCAGGGAGAGGCACTCAAAATTGTGGAGCGTTTCACGTACCGTAGAAGTTGTATTAGTTCTGATTGTATTGTGATAGTTTAGGTCAAAACACGAGTCTACAAGTTCCGAGTCGCGTTCGCTAATTTGAGACACCTATGTCGTTAGAGTGGTTTATCCCCGAATCTTAAGGACGTGTGTATCAGACTGCAGTGCGTGTAGTTTTGTTTTATGGCTGTGAGACTTAGTCTGTTTGAGCAGCGGAGCTGAGACGTCTTCAGGTGTTTGACAATCGTTTTCTGAGGACCATAGCTCGTGTGTGTTGGTGTCGGAGGATCCTCAACAACGTAATTATAAAGCGAATTTTTGGCTGTGCAACGGGTATTTCCATTGAAGAATGTGTCCAGCACCAAAGGCTGCGTTGGTTCGGCCATGTATCGTGTATACGGAATCATGGTTTGCAGAGGAGAGTGCTGTTTTCCGTGCCCAATTAAGAGTGGCGGAAGCGGAGAGGTGGCCAACCGTCGAGCTGGCAGATGGGTATGGAAGATATTACGAAAAGTTGGTGTAATCGGTGCTACTCCTTCCAGGATGGTGACCGCATTATCCCCACTGCGCCTGGCTGAAGCCGCTGCGAGATGTGGCTGATAAGCGATGTCAATTGCGTTGTTGTCAGTTTGTCTAGAATGCCTGAATGAGTGATTGTTGTAGCAAGCTAGCACCAAGTCCCTTCCCTGTCCACCTTTATTCTCTTCACAAGAAGTCTTTCAAATAAATCATGGTTTCACGGCAGCGAAGCATCAGTGTTGAGCACTCATGTCACGTTCTCGGTAATGATGATGACTATGTGCAGAGATGTCATTGTTTGGCCATCGGTGTCTCCGAAGCATTGGTTGGGTTTGGTGGGAACGCTAAAGTACGCTAGGTGGTTTAAGGAATAGGGAACTCTCCCGCGCTCGATGACCTATTCACGCTTCATAGGTCACGCTGGTTAGGAGATGTACTCCGCATACCAGAAGGTCGTCTGCCTTGCAGAGCTCTTTTCGCCCAGCCTTGCACTGAGTGGAAGCGACTGAGAAGTGGACAGTATATGACCTGGCAAAAAAGTGCGAAGCCATTAACCAGTAAACTTTGTTGGGTTGGCAACTGCCTCCTCCCCGGATGGGGACCCCGGGACTCAACTCACCAATGGCTATTGACGCTGGTGGAAATGGCGCAGTCAATGGCGCCCGTGCATCAAAGCTATCGCCTTCAATGCGTTGCTACCCTGTTCACGGAACAACTACACCTAATCGCCTCTAGGGCTTGGCTGTATGTCCTACACTCTCCTACCCTCCGGTGATCGGAACTGTGGCAGCTGGAACCATTGAGCCTATGGCACACGGTTTAAAGCTGATACGTTGAACTTTATAGTGAACCTTTTCATACTTTGTCTAGTTATAGAGCAACAGTGTACATATAGACGCCCTGTCATCTTCATGTCCCTTGACTTCAAGACGCATTCGTTTGTCTGCCGGTTTGTTCTCTGCATCATGTTTGTGCAATTCCATGGATATCATACGCTAACTTCATAAAAATAACAGTTCATCTGTAACGTGTTTTCGGTGCCTAGCTACCATACCATTCGAAGGGAGCACATGGTCTGAGATTTCGTCAGGGTTCCCAACCCTAGACAGGAGTGATCGAGATGCCGGAGTTCGGTTTGAACCATGGGCTTTCCAGTCGGCAGTTTCGCGCCTCAACCACGACTATCTGAAACCTTAATATCATACGGTATGTAGATACTTGTGGACAGTGAGGGATTACGGAGAGTTCTCCAAAAGCTTTCTTGCAAGCAGTTAAACACCAGTATGTGTCACTGTTGTCTGTCAAGGATCGTGTGTAATGATTTGCCACAAGCGGTTGTATCCGACAATTGTCTATTCTCTCCTTTTTTGTTCAGTTTCGTCACTGGTGGAGTAATCTGGGGAACTCTGGTGGATTTGCGAAACCCTTATGTTCAGATCTCTCCGAATGGGAGTATGTGGGCGAGGTTTTTATCGTTTTTGAAAATGAGAATGGAGTGCACGTGTTACTAGAAGGAGCCGCTGAGGTCATCCAGCCAGACAACATTTGCTTCACATCCACAAAGTGCAAATTGGTTCTGTGAGACAATCATGACAACCGCTCAGCTGTAATGCCCTTTCGGTGCACTTCTGCCACGCCACCCGAACGAAGCACTGAAGTTGAGATACTGCCAAGTTGCCAAAACCTAGACTGGAAGAGTCGAAATGTGGAGGTTGTGTTCCAACCTCGGTTCGTCAGGTTAGCGCCTTAACTGATGAGCTATTTCGAGCTCTTAAATTTAGTATCTATGTGGTGAACCCTCAGCTATCACAAGCCGGATCTCTGGCCGTGTAAATGGCAATGCTTATCTCGTCCCACTTAAGACTGATGAATCCTGATAATGCAACACATACAAAAGCTTTTGGTGCCTTACGAAAACAGGATTAGCAGTGCCTACGCACAGCGCGTGGTTTTGGGACTCCATGGACGAACTAACCACGCCCAGTAATCAACCAGAAGCAGCAACATGAGTGTTGATAGTGATGCCTCACTTCCGTACAACCACAAAATTTATCCAATTATATTTATACCCTTGGAGTGAGAAAACAGTAGAAGAGTAGCTTATGCTAGCTCATCGCAAGCGTTCTGAAGTGTCTGCACCTCCAAGTGCTCAAGAAAACAATTTAGAAAGAAGCTGACATCACGAACGCCGCTGACGTCGATCAGCCACCGTTTCTGGGGATGTCTGCAGTCAAGCGCGGGAGGAGTCACAATACCAACGACACTCAAACTCTTTGCTGTCCCTTTCACACCCTTCTGTCAAGTCACACATTGCGGCTTGCGCCGTTCTGAAGGAGATACGGAGAACAACACTCGTCTCGGTGGATGGTTTTTGGGAATGCATAGGACGTGACCGAGCCACTACGGGTGA
>NW_008751658.1:4321366-4331788 GCF_000715545.1 Opisthorchis viverrini | reverse complement strand
ACCGAGCGAGCCACTACGGTTGATAGTGTTGGATGTTTTCGGCGACTGAAGTACCTGCTACACAACCAAATACACGTCCCGCAGTCGGTTACGAATCGGAGAACAACACTCGTCTCGGTGGATGGTTTTTGGGAATGCATAGGACGTGACCGAGCCACTACGGTTGATAGTGTTGGATGTTTTCGGCGACTGAAGTACCTGCTACACAACCAAATACACGTCCCGCAGTCACCTGGTTACGAATCCCTTGACACCATCCGACACTAGCAATGACTTTGAGGCATGGTACTAAGTCTGAAGACGCTTCAGATCATCTGTCCACAGGGACCATGTCTCGTAACCATACAGCCCAGTATACGTTATCATTGAGGCCAATCGAACTGCTGTTTTGACTCCACAGCTGATGCAAATTAGCAGACGTGATTCAGGTCCTATAAGTTACGCATGTTATTGGGGAGAGATGGCCCAAGTGGTTAGAGCGCAAATTTACTGACCGGAAGGTCCGTGGTTCGAACCCGACCTCCGCCTCTCGACTTCCCCTGTCTAGGCTTGGGCAACCTGACAGTATCCCAGCCCTCGTGCTTCCTTCGAGTAGCATGGCAGTTAGGCACCGGAAGGGTGTCACAGCTGAACGATTTCATTTTTGTTGGACCGTCTACCTCGCATAGCACTTTTTGTCCAGCCCTGTACCGATGAGAAGTGGTCAAGGAACAAATAGCCAATAACTGAGTATTGAAGTAGAAGAGTTGTAACCAGTAAACTGGTCGCTGGATGAGAACCGTGGGATTCTACTTATCAGAGATTGGTGACAACGGCAGACATGATTCAGTCACGCCGTTAGTGACTATCAAAACTGTCACCTTTGGTGCACTGTTGTTCAGTTTCCCGCTTCATCAAACATCTAAAATGATCCTGATAAACCTATTTGATTATGACATCACTTCCAATGGCTATGCCTTCCTGTTCTCAAGTTATTCAGTTACCAAGGCTGCAGGGCCTGAAAGTGGCTTACACTTCCTGAATGTTCCTGGGGTAATAAATCATTCTTAACTGATTCGTTCTCTCATATTAGGTTCATCACGAAACAAAAAACATCAACTTATGTGTTATTTTGGCTGTTAAGTCCATCCTTGAACCAGCTTCCATTTAGTAGTTCGCTTTGGACTTCGTGCTGCAGGTTGGACTTCTAGTCCCCTAAAATTATTCAGCATTGTCCTGCCTTTCAGAAATTTCGGTGGTATCAGTGGTGAGAGGTGATCGAATGAATATCAGTGGCTTTGAGTTGGTTCAGCCGGTTTCTTCTGCCTTTTGCCGAAATGGATATTGCAGTGCCATTATCCCCCTGTGTTTTGCTGGAATCAGCGCGGGGTAAGGATGTCCAAGTGATTCGTGTTACTTAACGAATACTTTTTAGATGTGCACGGAACCGTTCCACTTTGGGGTGGCGACACTTTTCGTTCGGTGAACATGTCTGCCATGCCTGTTTCGAGTTACTTAGGTATGTGTGCATGGTTTACCTCAGTTGCCACAGTGCTAGCCACTAAATGAACAGGGTTTATGCTTTTAGGCCAGTAAAGCCAGTGTTTAACCCATTATTTTGTATTTCCCTAGTCAGCAGAATAAATACCAGGGGGATGATTCTGTGTGGCGGCATCGAATGAGCGCCTGGCGCAGGGAGCGACTGCGTATGTGTAGTGTGTCTGGAAGACAGTCTGCTCCAACTGCTTTGGATTTCCTTGCTTCACAACTTCTGCCTTGGTGGCTTCAATGTAAAGAATGTGGTCGTTGGCGTCAACTCCCTCCGCGCACTCCAATAGGAGCACCAGACTCCTGTTTCCATCCGGCAAGGTTCACGTGCAAGGAAGTGGTAAAGGTGGGTTTTTTGGGCGATGGGTTCTATCATGGTTCTGTCATTATATTCCAATTAAGCTTAAGCTGCTCATTTCGGGGGTTCATGTACGATACTGGTAGTAAGATTAAGATCAATTGAATTAACTGCAAGGCCTTCAAATTGTGTCAGTATTATCGCTCTTAAATATGCCATAGTTCAGGTACAAACGCCTGTCGACTGCTTTCCCCATTTTAATCGCCTTTCAATGGTTCATCAGATAAAGGTGAATCCTATATCTGGGGTTCTGCATTTTTCCGATTATTTCACTGCTACGTTTTCTCCGACCACCTGCTCCGAAGAAACATTGTTTCTTTCGATATAAAGTGGTCTCTGAATGGGGACTATCTGTGGGATCTTCTAGAGAGGCTCCTATAATGAGGATTGACGAAATCTATGATTCCGTGTGACAACCGAAGGAACCTTGTGTCGAGCACCCATTTCTTAGGAAATTCGTTGTGATATGTATTTAGTGTATATTTGCAATAAGAAAACCAAATTAGTTTGCAAATGAGTGTATATTCGGTAATCTCGTGCAATTTGGTTTCAAGTAGAACATAAGGTTGACGGAAACCCGGGGACTGCGCCTATCTGATGAGCGCCAAAGAGGGCGAAACCGGTCGTGGGCTGTCGACGGATTTTCAGCAACCTTATGAGTAGTACATTACAAAAAAACTATAACCTCCCCCTTCGATAAACCGGCGTGGACATATTAGTCGCTTGTCAGGCAGTTGTGTTCGGACGCGATCCAACAATAAGAGGAATTGCTCCCGCCTCACCATCATGTTTACCGACGAAACGCACAGTCGTTCCGAACCAAGTGATACGCTTTAACCGTCGACACTGGTGATTATCCACGCTTGGGTAGGCCAGGCCCTGCTTTCTAACTGGCCAGTAAGGAAGGTCATCAGCCTTTTCCAGAGAATCATTGTGCATGGTCTTCATTCCATTAACTTTTATGTAGTGAGGCTTGTTGTGGCCTTCATAGAGTGGAGAGAGGCAGAATAATCTAATTTGCTGTCAGTGCGCACATTGAGCCGCACATGATGTACGGATTCGAGGCTCAACCCAGCTGGAACCACAACATTCAAAACGGAAATTCCCTGAAAAACCACAAACCCAACACACCATTCAAACTCGCGTAACCCATGCGCATTACCCTTCCCTCACATATTAGCGCGGCGTGTTACTCTAGTTTTTACATCTTTGAGACCGTCATCTGAGGGATTCTTTCGAACTTCGTCGGCTTGTCCATTAAATGTCATTGAGTTCCACGAAGATGTCCCTCACCGATGCCGGTACGTGAAACTACCATAAAACAACCTGGAGTGGTCAGTAGTTTTCAAATTGTGCACCAATGAATTATAAAAAACTAACCTTAGTCAAGATACTATTCTACAGGAAACATTAGACATACCACACAAAGAAAACGAGTCTTAACAAAGAAGTGCTATTCTGAATGCTTTGTCCAAACACAGTCTGTAAAAAGCCACATTGCATCCGGTTACTACCGCAATTAGAAATACGAGCTTTTAAAATTTTTTGTGAGAGTACAGCTTGGTATAATGCAGTGATCAGGACTGATTTGAAACTCCGGGATTTCAACCCAATCCTCCTCTTATCTAGCTCCAGGCTACTTGGTAGTATCTCAGTCCTCGTACTTCCTTCGAGTTGCCCGGCAGCTGTGAACCTAAAAGATGTCAAGGCTGAGCAGCTGTGTCAGTCTTTATTCTTTTCTATCTAAGACAACGGGAGTCCATCTCTGTGAGTCGACTCAATGGCTCCTCTGTAGCCGACTCATTATTGTGGGATAAAGGATTGCTTCATTTCATGTAGAGACGCTGATCATGCCAAACCAAATACCTTTTTATTTCAGTTTTGCGGAGACCCATGTTCATGGCCGACTGACGAAGTGAGTCACACCGGATATTTTTATCATTTCCGCTTGTGTGAATTGGGTTCTTTTAACAAGCATCTTATAAGCCGCCGTACAGAGCACACTGCGTAGTATTGTGTTGTAAAACTTTGTTTGACGGAATTACGAGGAGATCAAGTTTGGGATACACAAAGGAAGAGATCAGTGTCGTCGATTGGGCATGACATTTTTACAAGTGATTGGCAATTTTTTTACTGGAGGTCTTGTCCCGTAAATTAAGTTGATTTGTGCTGAAACGCCGAAAAGCACTGGTATTTATAGGACCTGATGCCTTGTTGAAAGCTCGTAGATGTACGAAGTTTAGCACCATCCACAAACAGGCACCACTCGAGATACGATTCCGTACCCAACAATGGAGATGGTCCTCCTTATCGTGGGATTCAGTCATGGTGAGTTCTAACAGCTCCGAATATTTCACGGGATTTCCCAAGGTGAAGCCCCACCTTCAGATCACCTTATCTTGAGATCTCACAACGGAGTTCTGTCCTAAAGTGGAATGGAGTATCTCCAATCATGGTACCAGGACTCCTTTCGTATCGAACGCCACACGTGACCCCTCACTGTAACATTTTTGTGTGATTATTATTGTTATCTCTCTACAGTAGTTAGCGGTCTGGAGATAGCTCTGCAGCTTACGGACCGGAAGGTCCGTAGTTCGAATTTGATCTCTGCAACTCAATCGTTCCTGTCTAGGCCTGGGCAACCGGGCAGAATCACAGCCCTCATGCCTCCTTCCTTTGGGATGGCAACTAGGCACCGGGAGGGTGCTACTGAACAACTTGATTTTTTTAAATATATTTTTTCACAGTATTTAGCCGAGAAAAACTATAATCTAAGTAGGCATTTTTCAGCGTCAACTTTTAGTCGCAGTCTCACTGCGGACATCCAGCATTCATTCTTGCTGATCTTGCTCATGTCATGATGTTATCAATTCTATGATAAGACTGCACTCAATTTTGCATCCATTATGTGAATTCCTTTATCTCCAGGGTTGACTGGACGATCTACACGAATAGTTTTTTTAGTAAGAATGCACCGATTCAAGTTTTCTTCTAGGATCGACTGATTCGACTAACCGACCGGTACCGTTTGGCTCGGTTCATTCTCAATGATTTACGGAAGCACCAGTAACTGTGTAATAATAATAATAATCGTTCAGCTGTAGCGCCCTTTCGGTGCCTAGCTGCCATGCCACCCGAAGGAAGCACGAGGGCTGGGATACTGTCAGGTTGCCCAAGCCTAGACAGGGGAAGTCGAGTGGCGGAGGTCGGGTTCGAACCACGGACCTTCCGGTCACTAAATTCGCGCTCTAACCATTTGAGCCATCTCGTCAGTAACTGTACCAAGCGAAAATGTTGTTACATTAGGTATAGGTTGTTGCGAAATTTGTAGAATCCGCAGTCACATCGCTTAAAAAGTCCTCCTCCCCTGCCCCCCTACCAAGAGGGGGAAGCACTGAACTCCGGTTTTGTTCTCATTAGAGCTCATCATCAGTGTATTTCTTGGGTCATGCTAGGGTTTGAAGTTCAGACATCTGACATGTGAGGGCGAGCATGTTACAACTCTCCCAACACCTCACACTGGACACATGAATTACCACACAGCCGAATGCGCCGGAAGGAGAGTGATGTGATCCCACCAATCCCTCATTTACCCATAATTACTCATAAATCGCCCCGAAATTCTCAAGCATCCGTCTTGTTGCTTGATTTGGAAGTTTCGACAGGCGGGTTATACGATCGACACGACTAAAGTAGTAACGTGGTCGCCATTTGAGGCGCTGGATAAACCAGTCGCATCGCTTGGTCGTGAACATGCTTGACTGTTCAGATGTAATAATTTACAGATAACCAAAATTATTGACTGCTGCTTAGCTCTAATAAAATCGGAATTCTCGTCCTGTGGATCAGCCAGAATAATCGCCATAGGATGGCAAGAGGACTATTCAAACGAGGATGATGTGAATGCATATCACTACGTTATTAATAACATAGCAGTAGCCGTGGCCGTTCGTACGTGTGCCCACCTCAGAGGATGTCCGACCACCACATTCGGCTATCACCTTGCCACCAGCGGGCACTATCACACCAGATTTGTGTCGTTACCTGATCAACTGGGATCAGACCACGCCCTCCGGTACGCGCGGTTTGGATTGGCTGGTTTGTTTGAGTTGTACGACCCAGTAAATCACTGACGTGAGGAGTTCGATGCACTCCTGACTGGAATGTCACCTCACCATTAGCATGCACCGTTAGATGAATCGAGTTGAAATTACCTGTTTCAACAAACAGCCAGACGAGTTAGCGGGGTTCAGACGTTGAAGCGTCTGTTTCATAGATTTTAGTAACTTATGATCGGTCGTCAACCAATAACACGCCATATATTTCTCTTTTTCTTTTCAGCGGACAACGTTGGTGTTAAGTAGGCATCGTGACTTTCTAGCCAGTATTCAGTCACATGCCTGGTTGCAAGTTGTGCCTTCTCACGAAACACTATCTACGTATGGAGTCGACTTAACTGGTCTATCGGTGGATCCGCTTCCTGGTTTTCCGGTGGAAGGGAACACCCTAAAAGGTAAAAAGTGTAAATTGTCCCTTTGTTTGATCTTGCTTCTACTCGGTCGGATTCACATTATTCCGTTTGCTTCACTAATGTGTTACTCCTTGCTGCACTTCTCATTCCGAATTAAATGAATCACCTTGGTTTCCCCAGGTTCTCATGGTGAAGTAGAAATCTACTCATCAGGATTGAGTTCACGGTGGAATTCGCACTATATGGGACCGAAGCCATGCTGTTTTCTCAGCTCCTGTACCAGCGCGTTACTTATCGATCCCTTCCTAAAGTATGCAATATTACCTATGTGATTCCTCGTGAGGAATCGAGGCACAAGCACCCTATGTATAGTTTCTCACTGCGGGCGTTCTAAATCATTAGCTTAAAGAATATCGCCAGTAGCGGCATCCGACTTGTTTTAGTGAGGGAAATTCTATCGTGAATCCGCAACCCGTTTGTCTGATACGAAAATTAGACCATGAAACAATTCGTACCAGGACGTGTGACCCGACCGTAAGCTGCCAGTTTATCGTGGTGACTGGGTTTCAATACGGGTATAAACCTGCAAACCACATTGGCTGGAACATCGTTCCGTAAGGTTTTACCAGAAAGACTAACTCAGAGCAGCAAGTCTCCTTGCTACGAGCAATTGTAGTATTCGATGGGTTGTGCTGTTCAGTTAGACAGTAGTGTGAAAAGTTTTAGGGGTTTTCTCCAGGCAGGCAGCATTTACATATTTACGGAAGATGCAATGCAATCTTTTCGCCTGAGGGAGGATAGCTTAGGAATGGTCGAAATGTTTCGGAATATTCTTACCTCATTGCGTCTATTGGCTAATCACCAAATGGCCGTCGGTCCACTTTTTTGCTTGCACTGATAATAGCAGACTGATCAACCGCCACCTGGTCAACAGCCCATCTTTCAGCTGTAACACCCTTCTGGTGCCTAGCTGCCATGCCACCGCACACTTCAATAACCGAACGGTTGAATGTGATCGCTGGAGTATTAGCTAATATAGTCTAAATAGTCCTGAAAATCAATGTTCGGTGTGGCGCAGCAGCACTAGGAGTCAGAAAACTATGCATTATTTCCTGTGTCCTGATGTCAGGCAAACCTCTACCACTAGGTGGGTCAGACTATCGAGTCGTTTGCCGTCCCCCGAATCGGCCGTCAAAAAACAAGTCGGACACTTGAACTGAAGGACCGGGAAAAGCCCCAAGGAATTGAAAATTGCACCAGTTAGCAAACCCAAGCAAAGAAGAGTGGAGATAAGCCAGCGTCGACTCCCAATGTGGAACGATGGAACCCTTCGCGACTGGGATGGGAGCTACAAACCCGATTGGCGCTCAGCCCTTTTGGCCGAAGATCCGAAACACTCTCGCATCGGCCCAGCTGCCTTCAGCAAAAATTAACTGACTGGTCAAGGAAGCTTACGGGAAACTGGATATACATACTACTGCTCTGGAACTCACAGGCTAGTCGACAGGAGTACGAAGTCGGCTTTCCATTGTCAGACCAAATGGGCGGAAGAACATTGGGCAAATCGGGCTGTGTCACTGCGGTGACTATCCGGTTTCAGCTGTCAGGAGGACTTTCCAACTCTTTTGTCAGTGTGTATGCTCCCACGATGTTTCTTATTCCGAATCTGAGCGGACCTTTTGGATTAAATGGCTGTCCGACAAAGGAATCTGATGAAAGTTTATGGATGATGAGATTGAACCTGCAAGAGGCTGGTCAACCAGCCCGAATATTAAGCGACTGTTGAACCACTCAGCACTGGATAAGTCCCAAGAGGTCATCGGTCACAGCTTGCCTTATCCAATGGTACCGCATACGTTGGAGAACCAATGAATTGGGACCAAGGAACTCATCCAGACAACTGTGATTAGAACTATCGGATTCGAAAATGGTGTCAAAACTGGTTTAATGCATTTGATGCATTGAAATTTTCCGTGGTCAGTCAGAATCACACAACTTCCATCAAGACGTTCCAGAAATCATCGGATTCATTAGGGCGCCAGCTGAATCTTAAAGCAACATAACCACCTACCTGATGAGACTCAAGAAGGGCAAAACCGGTCGTTGCAGAGTTTTTAGTAATGTAGTACGTCTATACATGTATCTTGATATTTTGAAAGTCGTACTAAATGAAACATTATTTGGCCTGCCATAGCACATTCAGTTGCTTAAAAACATCATAAACAAAAAGTTCAGCTGGGTTCTAGGTGAGTCTCCAACCAAAGTTGAAGGACGCCACAGTCTAGCCACTGTTCAAGGAAAAGGAAGGCCCACAGGAAACATACAACTGTCAAGAAATTAGTCTTCTCTGAACTGCAGGAAAAATCTCGGGACGATTACCATTAGACCTATGGAACGTCTATATTTTGAAAGAAACTATCCATGAATGGCAGTGCGGATTCGCAGCACGGATGACTTCGCCCTTAAATGCAAGAAGAATATCACGGACGGAACTGACCGTTACACGCTCTGTCTGTGTACCTTACAAAAGCCTTTTTGTAAACAAGCAGACTCCGTCGTTCGTCCTCCAAAAGTTCGACTGTCCCAAAAAAATGTCTGCGTTTTCAAACTCCTTCATTCCAGTATTAGCGTCCGATCAGGTACCCGTGAAATCACCTCTGGTGATTTCGAAATTGGTACGGGACGTAGGCAAGGTTGCTCTCTACCTCCAACCCTGTCCAATACGTGTCTGATTGTGTCTTGTGCATCAGCTTTTCTTGAAGGTGATGTACCGATCCACTACCGTCTAGACGGTCACATCTTCAACATAAAAAGCTTCATGACCAAATGGCACAAGTCGAAGGTGTTACCGTTTGCAGATAACTGTACTTCGTATGCTTATTTGAAGGCAAAAATACGGCGAATAACCACGAGCATCCGACTTTGACCTGAAGCATGTTTCTTTCCCAACCTGCTCGGGGTCTACAACAACATTCAAATCGATAGCGACAGCTCAGCATCTCTGAAAGTTTTTCCCACATCTTCAGTGCTCTACCCATAGACTGACAATCGATAATGAAATGCGTGCTCGGGCTGCGAAGCAAATGTCACTTGATGAATGCGCTTGGATCCTTCAACCTGCTTGTGGACATCAGTGTCTCTACTGCACGGTGCGAAATCTGGACGTCCTACCGGTATCAAAATGCTTGACAGATTTCACTCACTGCGCAGACTACTTCGAATTCAATGGTTCGATAGAATCCCGATTAGTGAACTTCGCAAACTAGCCAAGATCAACGTAAGCGAACTCGCACGGATGCACAACTGGCTATGCTGGATATTGACATTCAACGACTGACCGATATCCACATCATGAGATGGCTGGTCTACCGTAAATTGAATGAAGCTGCAACTCGGGGGCTGTTTTGAATTCTTGTAGAATGGCACCCTTAGTTGGAACAGTTTTTCTGAGAACAAATGCTCCCAAGTTGGTCTCGGTTTCAAAATAATATTCGTATGATGCATGAATACGCGTTTGTCATTCCTATTCACTACCACTCGTAAGTCTCACCAATTAAACATGTTTGGCCCATGAGGCGAACGTATTCCTCGAATTTCAATAAAAATTTATCGTCCTTGAGGTGCTCTTTCAATTGACTAGGACTCATTCATTTACTTGCTCTTTCGTCCATTTACCTCTGCCATTTTCCAGATCAAGGCATCTTCAAATCCCGCGACAACTGGATCTTCTCTCCTGTGGATATTCAAGCATGGGAACGTGCAGCCTTTCCTGAAATGGTCCGGTTAGTGTTTGCGCTTTTCTCTGCAAAGCACGTCCTCTATTTTTGTAGTGTACATATATATATATATATATATATATATATATATATATATATATATATATATATATATATATATATATATATATATATATATATATATATATATATATATATATATATATATATATATATATATATATATATATATATATATATATATATATATATATATATATATATATATATATATATATATATATATATATATATATATATATATATATATATATATATATATATATATA
>NW_008751658.1:4310760-4321160 GCF_000715545.1 Opisthorchis viverrini | reverse complement strand
GCTCTTCTGGGATCTGATCCCGTTGTAATGCAAACAATATTAAATAATCTAAATAATTCTGCCTCGCAGTTCGGCATGCGCTTCACACCTGCAAAGTGTAAAGTGCTACTGCAAGATTGGGTGGGCTCGAACCCTATCCTCGTGTTTGCGGATGAACCGATTGAGGTAGTAGATAAATTTGGTTACCTGGGCAGCTGCACCAGTCCCGGTGGTCTCACGAAAGATGAAATTTCCATCCGGATTGGGAAGGCCAAAGCAGCTTTTGCGAACCAACGTCACCTGTGGCGTAGGCGTGACATCAGCTTTTCTGTCAAGGGTCGAGTTTACAATGCTGCGGTGCACTCCATATTACTATATGGATCAGAAACCTGGCCGCTGCGCGCGGAGGACGTCAAAAGACTTTCAGTGTTTGACCATCGATGTCTTCGGAGCATTGCATGAAGCTGGTGGGAACACCGGATCAGCAATTCTGAAGTACGTCGAATGGTATTCGGGAGAAATAACTCACCCTCGATAGATGAACTGATCACATTGCATAGGTTGCGCTGGCTTGGCCACAGGTTGCGTATGCCAGTCGACCGACTTCCTCGAAGGGCTCTTTTCGCACAACCACGTGAAGGATGGAAGAGGGCCAGAGGCGGTCAAACAATGACTTGGCAGCGAAGTGTGAAAGTCATTACCAGCAAACTCAGCTGCGCTGGTAATTGCCGTCCTCCTGGATGGGGACCCCGAGACGGGCCACATCAATGGCTAGAGACATTGTCAGATATGGCCCAGTCGCGTCCTCAATGGCGCTCGTGCATCCAAGCCATTGCCTTCAATGCATAGCTCCTTTTCCAACCCCTCCTCACTTGACAGCCCACTGTACCTATCCCCCCCCCAAAAAAAAACATCGGTGAACGAAACTGCGGCAGCTACAACCACTATACGACGAGTACGCGGTTATTACAGCTGACAGTGATGATGATGATGACTCAGAGCCATCGATTTCCCTTCTTGTTGCTCGAATAAGTGGAGTTTCGCCTCATTTTGTCACTTTTCCACTTGCTAGTTCGCGAACGCCACACTGAAATGAGCTCTTAGCACTCTGCCTTGTCCCCTGTCCCGTAGTGAATTCACAGTTTGATTTCCTATGCATGTGGAAGCCATCATGTCCAGCGTTTAGCGAGTCCATTTCGGATTCGAGTGACTAGTAATTCCAGTGGGGACAAAGAATGTATTGCAGTAACGTGCTGGACACGTCTTCATTCCATTCGGTCATTTCTTCATATAAGTTTTAGTCCAGTTCTTGCCCTTAAGTAGTTTCAGGAACCGAACCATCTTAAGCATCCATAGATTGCCGTTCACCGTCGAGGATACTAGCCCATGTGTAAAGACGTAGTGAATAGTAAAACATTGATCCTTTTGTATCTTGTGCACGGGGAAACACTTCACAGTCGGGCATGAAAGATTTTACGAGACTTTTCAATGTTGAATAGTCATGGACGAGGAGCACTGGTAATAGATCCACGCGTACTTTCCCATTGGCGTTTTTCCAGAGGCGTTACCATGGTTAGCTACATCTAGAGTACGACAGGACATAGAGACAACTGAAGAGTGCTTGTCTTGGGCGTTGCCGTGCCATTTGACCCATTATGCACCCTTGACCTGTTTACACTTAAAGGCGACCTACTGGACAGTCGACAGTGGACCATAAATTCTGTTAACTTTGGTTGTTCCAATTATTACAGTTGTGTCGCACTGGGTTCGAAGCTTAAGTCGACCAGCGATATCTGGGGACTGGTATTTGGTAAAAACAGCCTTATCAAGCCGATTTATTCTCCTACCCATGCAGCCCAGTTAATTCTCCAGGTTCCATGACATGTACACTCGTACTTGATTCTGTATAACATAATCGCCCCTTGTAGATCTGGTTGCCATTGTTTGGCTCCGCACTTACTATCCTACTCTCTCAAATTTTCTGCCTTACACTTCGTTTCCTTACGCCTTTAACTCTCCCCTTTCTAGGTTCCCTCTAGGTTCCCTACCCTCTACCTGGCCGTCAGAAACATGCTTCTATGTCTGTGGTTCGCCAATCCCAATGTGAGTTATCTGCTTTTTACGGGTATTTTCTTTTCATACGCGTAATTTCGTATTCTAAAAGTTCACGTAACCTGTTGTGCTTTAGCGTTTCTTGACCAGTCGGCTTGTCGCGGAACACTGTTTCATCAGAGGCCTTTTACGGATCGCACTTTGCGAGTACTGGATTCCACGTCTTCTTGAAGAGTTTACCTGTCGTGGGTACATCAATTTCGGGGCTTGTGAACTACCACCAATCTCAAATGAAGTGAGTCCTACACGTACCTTTAGTCACATCTCGAAGGTTTAGGTTCTATTTATGCAATTATGACAGATCGACACCCAGGCACGCTGTCACTTGTTGACCAGAATTCTCAGTGCAACCAATTTTGGTGAACTTCAACCTAAGCAAAGAACTAGCGAAATACACTCATTTGCAAACTAATTTGGTTTTGCAAGAGACTCACCTGGAACCCAGCTGAATCTTCTGTTTATGATGTTTCCAAGCAAGTGAATGTGCTGCACCAGGCCACCTCATGTTTCAGTCGCTACGATATTCGGGATATTGCGATACATGTATATTTGTAGTGCACTACTTATAAGGTCGCTGAAAATACGTCGACAGCCCCACGGTTTCAAATAGAACATAAGGCTGGTGGAAACTCGGGGAGCGCGCCTACCTGGTGAGCCCCACGAAGGAGGAAACCGGTCGTGGGCTGTCGACGAATTTTCAGAAACCTTATGAGTAGTGCATTACAAATAGGTAAAGGACTGTTCATGAACTGCTTCATCGATCTCTGTATCAGTCGGTTGCGGTCCGTCACCAAGAAAAAACAACGAAGGACGATTTTGGATAGATATGGACAGAGGTGCGGTGCAGTCTGAAATATTGGATTATGCTGCCTACTATGTAAAGCTTCGATCACTTTGAGCTATGTTTTCAGCATCATGTAGTATCACGAAAAGTTATTGAATAGATGTCTGTACAGCTGCTTCTCAAAGAACAAATAACAAAATGCAAAGTGAGATTTCTTACATTACTCCTCAGGAATGAACTCTCTCACAGGCCGAATGCTGTGTGAGAGAGAATGCTATATGCACTAGAGCTATCGCTCATAATGTGCATTTTGCTAGGAGGGACCTGCAAAGGTCCACTCAGTAATAAAATGATTCTGTCTGATAAGGGCAGTAAACTTGTGGCTGCACAACATATGGTGCAAAGTTAGGTTAAAAGTTATTTGCACTTACCTCTGTGGCGTCTTTCCTAAAAGCATTGCTGTTTCACACACCATACGGCTGTTCATGGCCTTTAAAAAAAACCTTAGAACTCACAAGATCTCAGCTATGGACCTTTTCACCGCGACCGGACGTTAGGAAACTTGTCAAGTTTCCACAGTGCACCCCACCTAAGTCTGTGTGACACCGGTTGCTTATGTGTTGAAACCTTTGTCTCACTATGTGACTGAACGATGAGGAAACCAGGTGAAACCGAATTGTTGCAGTATAGACCGGGTAAATAGCACAAGATCTCATGTGGCGGGCTTTCCTTTCATTCTCCAAGCTCCAGGTCGGAACGATTTGTCACGATAATTTTGACTGATTTCACGACCCACCATCCTTTTCGTTTTGTATCCTATCTCTAAAGGGATTTCTTGTTAACCGGTTGCGTTATCCAGTCGACTCTAGCGAAGGGTTTGAACTACCAAGGCTAACACCAAGCCTTCAAGTGTTGAACCGATAGAACACGATCTGGATGATGGGTGTTCCTCATCGAAAATCTAAAAAAGCGCTGCTAATCTATTTATTCTACAGTACTTTTCTCGAAAGAACTCCAAGCAACAAACTTGTACACAAAAAACAACAGTGTCAAGTAAACCTGTTTTTTATCGACCCGTAATTTTAGTAAGAATGCACTCGGTAGGCAACCGTACGGATTTGGAGAGTTTCGGCTGTACTTAATCGGGAATCTACTTCCGTGATCTTGAGCGAGAACTGAGAGACGCAAGTGAATGGAACACTCATGCATTTTTCAGTCTTAATGATATGTTTTAATAGGAAAACGTCTATGTAAGCAGGCGTGGCCGCAGGTCGCACGCAGTGGTGAGATGTACCAGAAAGCAAGTCAGGTTTACATTGCATGCAGGATGATTTGGCCCAGTCTAGCGATTAGTGAGGAGGTCCGGCTCTGTCGGAAAGAATGAATTGGATGACTTCCAAACAAGCTCCAAAACGTCGACTAATTCATTTGTATAACAATTTGGTTTTCGCGGGAGATTCAACTGAATCTCTCGTTTATCACAAGGGCGAAACTGGCCATCGGCTGTCGAAGAGTTTCCAGGCACACTGTGAGTAACTTCCTCTATGAAAAAGAGCGCCAACATGCTTCCTTATCACACTGTCAACCCGAAATTTCCTTCAGATTCCACTTTACACAAAAGTGTATTTCATAGATCTTAGAATGCGGTGCTAGCCTCTTTGAGGGAGTTTGGAGATTCAGTGTGGTAGATTTAGTGCACGAGGATACCTATGATAACACGCCTTTGGGCAAAGTGGGACGGACATAAAGCTTACTCACTCTAAGGGTATCAAAGACTAGGATTGAAAAACTGGCGAAGGTTACTTGGTTGAGTCACACGTATGTATTTAAGACTAGGGTCCGAGGAAAGGTGCATCAGAACACAGAGGGGTTAGTTTGCTGGAGATAATAGAACGTCTTGATACTGAGGGAGGAGGGACGTTCATCTGACCCACTGACAGGTTCATTCAGCACAGATGTGTTTCGGACTCTCAGTTTTCACAAAGAAGTTTAGTTTGTTTGCCCCAGTGAACGATTCGGATGTGGTCATATCCCCTTCATACGAAGATCAGAAAATTTCACGTTGGAGAACACTGGTTGTAGTCTGTGGTTGAGTAGTTAATCGGTTGTGCCCAGATCCTGATGTAGTCTTGAGCTAGCTTGACCAGACTCCGAATATGGTCTGTGGATAGCCGTAGCATTAGTGGAGCAAAGGGTTTCCGAAATTGGCTCAACAGGATTATCTGGAAGGCAGCTCGCCTTCTTTAAGCGCACCCCTTTATTGTTCTAACCTGTCTGTTGAGATGAACCGCGATGTCATTTACCCCGGTGTGTTTCATTTTGTTCTGCATTACAGGTTGGTCCAAACATATCCATCCGAATTGTCGGTCGGCCACATCTGACCAGTGCGGTTGCTACACGGCAGATTTTGAACAGCCTTTTTGCACGGAGAAAATGCAGCCCTTCTGCTCCCACTGTCACTGAACTGGGCAATACATATCAAACATTCCGCGTTGGTTTCCACCCCATAGCTTCCACTTTTGATGAACGCAAGGAAGAGCTTAACTCACTTTCTGAAATATGCTTGAAACTGTCGCCTAGCTCCACCGATCCCCAATGCCCGAGCGCTGAGCCCTCCCAACAGAACTCACCTAGTGAACCATGTGCCACAGCGAAATCTAGGTCGCAGTTAAATGTCCCCCTGTCAGCTCAGGTTTGTGCTACCTATAATATGCACTCTCTTGTTGACCTTTGTCGTACTGATTGTATAATCTTTGCCTCCTGTAGCATATACCGCGAGCCACCATATTACTTTCAATTCCAGACACTTGATGGCGATTCGAATGACATTCATCAACTCATCCTCCCCGCCCACGCATGGACAGATCGTGTGTACTCACACGAACTCCATCCCATCACCAGCTTAGCCAAACAGGTTAGTTGATAATACTACATTCTCACGTACACTTTGCTTGTCTAGCTGGAGCATTGAAGTGTGTTTTTCGATTCAGACCTCTCGTTGGTGCCTCTTTGCTGATGTGAGTTCGTCCTAACCTCATGGGTACTTCGTGTGCAGTTGGTCTGTTGTATGTTATGCAGCACCACAAAGGTGATCTGGTTGTAAAGTTGCTGCGTCGGTCCATTATGCGACTGAACAGTGATATCAGAAGATAATTTGAAATGGATAATTTCCCTTACTAAAAGTCCTCAATCGTAACGTGTCACGAAGATTGGAATCCGAAGGAAATAGTCAGGAACCAAAACGCGATGTGGGAATAATGAGAAAGAACAATCGCATTGTGATCACTCTAAAAAATGAATTAATATCAGCTGTATGACCAGAATTTAATACGTTTTTGGCGACCAGTGAAGTAGGATTTCCAAGGGCTATATTCTCCCGAGTATCCTGGTATAGGCCTTGTGCCACCTATTTTCAACTGAGATTTCGTCTTTTCAGTCAAGCCAATCCATGCTGAAAAGAAGAGAAGCAGTGTGCAGTTGTTTCACCCTTACTGGAAATTATTAGCAGTGCTCATCTGACCCTCTCGGTCAGTGGTTGAAAGCTTAGCTGTTTAGCCACGAGCGGCTGAACAGCAATATTATTTGCTCTCTAGTAGCTCTCACTTAGACCGAATATGTGCTATATAGTTTAGAATGAGTTCCTTTTTCTCGCGTCACAAGTCTCTTGATGTCTTTCACCTCAGCTGCAGGTGTAGGCGCAGATAAATTTGGATGGAGACAGCACATTCAGTGGTGTTGTGATCAGTGGCCAAGAAACGGCAGCTTGGGTTTTTTTAAGTTCCGTTGCCACAGTCCATTCATCGCGCTTAGGGCATACGTAGAGAAACAATTCGTTTCCACTGTTATCCCCAATCGGTTTCAAGACAACTCAGCGATGGTACTGGACATGCTGTTCATGGTATTTGCTGAGCAGATTTAAGGCCATATATGGCATGTCTCACCTTGAAATGTTGAACGTTTTCGCTGTGTGGGATAGAAGCTGAAGAGACTCTGTTACGTCTAGTCCAAGTGGTTGGTTGTCCGATGATCGGATCGCTATTGTGTTCTTCTAGTTCACGTTTAAGCCGACACTTCAGTGAATTGAACTAGAAAACTTCAACATAGCCTTTAATGAGTGGCGTTGGGTTCATCGTTTGGGCATGTTTTACACAGTATCAACTGACTAATATGTTCTAGTGCAGTTTTGTCTACTTTTATCATCAACAGTTCAGCTAAGTAAGGACCGAACTGGCCATTCATCGTCGTTCCATCAGTCTGTCAGTATCCTGATGCTTGGAAGTAACGTTCTGCATTTAAAGTCGAGACGCGATGTTTCATAGAAAGCGCAGCGACGTGGTTGAGGACAGAAAGAATCAACGCAGTCACAAAAACCCACTGTTTCCCCCTAGTGAGACATTCGTAGACAAAGTTCAAGCACTGAGGAATCGCATCACAGATTGCGATAAATCAGTTGGTTCAACCGTTTGCGCCAATTCGTTTGCAGCCTGCAGTCTGTGGTCCGGTATCTGTGACCTCATTGGTTTGAGGATATTCGTGTATGATATGGTGAACCACGTAATAAGGACGAGGCGGAGCATACGGTTGTGGTGTACACGAGGTGGTCTGTCTTACGGCATGATACTATGGCCTTAGAATGAAACTTTTCTGCTTTTAAATGTTATCTGCTTCTCCACTATGTCATATTATCTGTTTGCGTCGCACAGGATAGCTTCCAGTTTGCTCGCGTTCGCCCATTTTTACTGTCCCAAGTCTCTATCAAGATTTGAAACAACAGTGAGTTGCGCTCTGGCCCTATCAGAGCTTCCATCTCAACTCGTGTGAATGCCGCACCGATTTTAATTGTGCGTCCTGTCCCAGAAAGACGAGATGTTTGTCGTGCTCGGTGCTCTTGATATTTCTTGCTTTGTCGATCCTAGTCGACAGTGTTTTCATCCGAGGCATCACTATACTACCAACCTTCCGATCAAGTAACTGAAAACACTCGGTTTTAGGCCCGCCTCCGTCTACGACCAGTGGATCGCGTCCTGGTTTTGTCAATCAACACCGATGCTGATAGTGGTGTGACAGCGCTAGAGGCAGTCCAATCCAGTACAATGGTACGAATGGAGTTCCATGTCGAGGCTGTGCTTGACATGATCGCTCAAATGTTCGATCCGGAATCAGCAGTCAGTTTGCCTCCGATTGGTGTTAAGAAGTCCGTGCAGGGTATGTTCCCATACAGGCACTTTCCCAATGTCTCCTTTCTCTTCCATACAGGTACATCTATTCGCGACTTTTACTTCTCTATCAATCGCACCACTGTTTTTTCCTGTGGGGGTCCATGTTGATCGCAAACACTACGTTTTCAATAAGATGCCTCTAGACCTTCATCCACTAAACAGGTGTTTTAGTGTCTGATTGGAATATCCCCTGCCCTTTGTGATTGATTTGTTCTACCTTGGCAGTCTATTTTGAACAGGATGTCTTTGCTCGAGAATCATAAACGCCATCAGGCCACAAAACAGCTGAATGGTTTCTGTTTCATTAGGGAGCTGGTTGTGAGCCAAAGGATCGAGTTTTTATGGCAACTGTAAAGTGCCTCATTCCGTGCCAGCAGCTTGTCTGACAGCACAGTACTAGTGAAGTGGAGATAGGAAAGTTTTTTTTGATATTAATTTTTGGAGAGGTCATTTGAAGAGGCTGACCGAAAGTGGTCTTAACCGGTCTTTCTAATCGGGTTAGCTGTGATAAGAAATACCACGCCTCCCCTCTATAAACTGGCTTTTTTCTTCCTTAGAATCGTGGGATTACTTTGATTTGCAAGTTCGTGACCGTCTGACGGATCTTGACAATTCTCAAGTTAGTTTCTCGACCCACTCATTTTTATTCGCTTCTAGTTTTTTACTCATCCACTCCGAATATGCTCAAATTCCTACCATACAACCTCACACTAGTTATTGCCACCTTTAATGTATTAGTGCATCTTAACTAGTGCTCACATCCGTATTGCCATAGCTCTTCACCCCGATTAGTTGCGCCACCCACGAATTTCACCCTATTTTGGTTTTTCTCTCTGGTTAGCTCTTCACCCCGATTAGTTGCGCCACCCACGAATTTCACCCTAATTTCGCTCTCTCTCTCTGGTGTCTTCGGGGATACCTAGATGACTTGGATCGTTCAAGTGAGACTCCCTGTATTCCATGGCTCGCACATTATGTTAACGAGGAGTCTTCCGCTGTTTTTAACGGCTTCTGTAACACTAGGGCTCAATAGTCCCCTTACTTCCCTCCACTTATTTACAGTTTCCAGTCACTGGTAATGTATACACTACGGTGGTGCGGTCTGTACTGCTTTTCGGACCAGAAACGTAGCCTTTATTGCAGACGATGTATGAAAGTTATCAGTGTCCGACTATCGATGTCTCTGAAGCATCGGCTGGGTGGGAACATCGGATCGGCGATATCGAGGTATTCCAAATGGCTTTAGGTAAAAGGTCTTCTCCTACGATGAGTGAGCTTCTCATGCTTCATTGGCTACGCTGGTTAGGGCATAGTTTCGCATACTAGATGACTGTCTTCCTCGCAATCTCTTTTTGGCCAGTCCTGTGCTGAATAAAAACTACCAAGAGGTAGACCTGGCAACGAGGTGTGAAAATGCTAACCAGTGAACGCACTCGGGTCGATAACTGCCACCTTTCTGGATGGGACTCAACTAATCAATGGTCATTGACAGAGAATGATCAATGGATTGACAGATACGACTCAATCATGCAATCAGTGGCACTCTTGCGCCAAAGCTATCGCCCTCGATGCGTTGCTGACGGAATACTGTCCTTTTTCACATATTTGCTAGAGGTATATACCCTGTTAATCGAGGAATCGGTACGACGACTGTACGAATCTGATTTAAACCTAGTGTAAATGACCTGACCTGACTCGCTGTGATTTTCGTGTTAGGCCGTAGTCGATGATGTCGTTATCTTTCTATCCGTTTCCATGTCGTATATGAAATAGTGGTGTATCACAATGGTTCGTATCAATAGGGTACCAGCCACTATTCCTCGCATCAAGTTTTCGGTCGTCTGTGCATAATCTGGTATTAAGGTTCCATCAACCGAGCGAGCCTATGTTTCTTCATCTTCCTCTTATGTTTGTTCATCGGTTTTACTTTACCCCACTTTAGATCAAACCACACACCTATCTTTTTTAGCTTTTGATCACTAGGAAGCGTCTCTCCTAGTGTTCGTCATTTACTTTTCTAAGATTGTTTGCTCACTATACATAGTCCCCAGTTTGGTAATTCTAGTTGGCCATTTATTTACAGGTAGAGAAACAGTTAGTCGAGTTTCACTTGGCAGCTGTGGAGTATGATCTAACCGAACCGCTCACGACGATTCTGCGACCAAATTCTTGTTCGTTCCCGACGGCTCGCCTGGACCAGCTTCCTGCTGAGCGATACACCGAATTCTTTAATGACTCCGAGAATTCCGCCCAAAATGGCAGCATTTTTTCCTGGTCTCCTCAGTGGCTCTCCTGCCAGCCCGGTA
>NW_008751658.1:4309308-4310455 GCF_000715545.1 Opisthorchis viverrini | reverse complement strand
CCGAGGGCGCGCCGGGACCAGCTGCCTGCTGAGCGATACACCGAATTCTTTAATGACTCCGAGAATTCCGCCCAAAATGGCAGCATTTTTTCCTGGTCTCCTCAGTGGCTCTCCTGCCAGCCCGGTAGAAATGGAGCTACTGCGAGTGAGCTATCAGCTGCGTTGCTGCCTCATGGAGATCATGGTACAGAGCTTCCCGGGAACATCATTGGAATCAGTAGCGTCCATGAATTTGCATCTTCTGAAGATAACGAACAACCGCATATTGCGTCTACACCGCTTTTGAACGACCTGGCAGCAACGACCAGTGCTCCGCCCGCAACAGACGGTCCAACTTCAACCAAGGTGTACGACGGTTCTGCTTTCAAGTCTTTACGGTTGCACACAGATGATGGCGATACCCAAGCTGTTGATTGGGTAAGACAACTCCATCATTTTCATGCACATTAGGTTTTACACTCAGAGAGCTGCCACTCTCAAGTATATTTGTTTGATATAGGAAATTTAGTTACAGCTACTTGTATGTGCCTTTACCTGTTTGTAAAGACTCCCTTGACAGTCCCCAGCACAGTTTGTTTGCCACTATTGTCTTTTTAACTCTCTCATGTAACCGCTTAGCCGTGTCGCCATACACATTTTGTTACTGCCTTTTCGCTTATTAGTCTATTTTTTTCTTCGGAAATGCCCCGTGAGATCAATTCGCAGTTAAAAACGCATTAACCTCTTTTCGAACGCACACAGTGGACTTACCTTTTGATAACTTATTATGCAGTTCACATTAACGTATACGTCTTTATGATGAAGGGTGACTTGTAAAAGTCACTACTCCATTGAAAAGATAAGCACTATGTTCGTCGCTTGCATTTAACTAACTTTTTATTAGTTTAGGATATGTAACTGAAACCCCTCTGTTGCTTTAAGTGTACCATGTGTTTTGGGTTCCCGGGAACTGTAGTCGAATAGTATTATCCTTATGTTTTACCATCACAAACGGAACCCTCTAGTCGTTTTTGGTATCATTTCTCTCAGGTTATTCTCACATGCCCAACTGAGAAGTTGCGCCTGGTTTTCTCCGACGATATGCACACGATTCAAGAATTATTGAACTACTCCAAAGGACGTGCGTTCAGTACACCGCTTCCTTCCC
>NW_008751658.1:4272407-4309093 GCF_000715545.1 Opisthorchis viverrini | reverse complement strand
TCCAAAGGACTTGCTTTCAGTACACCGCCTTCCTTCCCTCTCTTCCTGCCGCCATCCCTGCGTCCTCTGCTTGTGGAGCATGACGAGTGTGAAGCTGAAGACAGCACAACTGTCAACAAACCCGTAAGCTTGAGTGTGCCAGATGCAATCACCCCAGCCCGTTTGATCACGATCACCTTGGTCTATTCATCAGCTTGGTGGCGAGCTATCATAAGTGACCTCAGAGCTAAAGTGATCAAACTGGATGACGACATTGTCAAGCCTAATGCTGGTGATGGTGGGGGTAGCACAAATTTGTCCGCTGAACTTTTCGCGCTATTGCCAACTGACAGAGAGAATCGGGGCTTCTGCCATGTCTTTCGTGACATGTGTCCAAGCGTAAGTTGCACAACTTCATTGTATTTTACTGTTTGTATTATCCCCTTAGTATGAACAGTCACGAACATGTCGTCGTAGCTAGTTTATCACGTTATACGTAAGAATCTTGGTGGATTCCCTGGTAACTTCCAGGTAGCAATGGTGACCGATAGTGACCGTGATTCTTTTTCAAAGCATCTGTCGTATTCTTTAGTAAATGTAGACTGAAAGTAATTGCTGTTTCTCCGGTTCCTTTCTGTTGCTGTTGACCGTTCTTTTTCTTTAGCTTCAGTCTCCCGGCGTGCTGCAGACACAGATTTTCGCCGCGGCTGCCGACCATTGGTGGGACAAAAGTGATATACTTCTCACCGCAACTGTTGATCGACACCTCAAAGTGCTAACGTCACACATGGATAACTCTGGCACCGAGGATACCATGCGTCTCGTGTGCTATCACGTGGCTCGTTTGGAGCATCGCAACCGCACGTTGTCTGCAACACTACCTCGACTTTGCGTTCAGGTGGAAAATGACCAACAGTTGTTTCTCAAACCTGGTGCTTGGGAGGAACTGGCACGTCATTGTCACATTATCATCGTTGATTCGGTGTTTTGCCCCGTAGAGTCCTCTCGTCTTTTCCTTAACCCATGGACCACGGACGGTGCACGCTCCTTACATTTGGTACGTCCCTTTCATGTTCCCTTCTTAGGCAGCCCTTTACTCGGTTTTACGATCCCCGTTGACTGTAGGTCGATGATTTTCTTCATCTGTGTGTAAACTACGAACGGAATAACATTAAAACAACTTCCGTAGATATCCTCCTTTCTTACCGTCACGGACGTTTTGTGGCAACCTCCCCCCCCCCATACATGCATATTTGTTCCTCATCGTGCCTGTTTCAAAAGCTGCTATCAATTGCTGCATAACCCAAGAAGCTGTTAATGTTATTATTTGATGTTTACTTCCGTGTTACATTCTGACATGCATTTTCCTGCCCTTCAGACTTCTTCTGCCATGGATACCCTGACTTCTGCCATTCAATCGGGTGTCGGGATGGCGGAGTTCGCCCTTCGATTCATGACTTCTTTGGATACACGTTCTGACGTGCTTGATTCGGTAACCGGTGATCACGGTACAAGTCTACTGGATAGCTCAACCTGTGCTGGAGACTTTACAACTGAAACAAATGACGCCAACACTTCGCACGAATCAGATAGTGAAATGCAACCGGACGATTCCTGCTCCGTGAGTGCTCGTGCCAGACGTCTGTTGAAACGAAAACATCTGGACAATACTGAGGATATTGAGAGCACTTTGGTTACCCCCTAATTAATCACCCACCCAAATTGTACATTGTACATACCACTCTTTGTCTCTGTCCTACCCCTATCTCTGGAATGCATTTATCCTGTTCTATAGTCAACCTCTACCTGGAGCCAATGTATCGCTGTACAGGTCTGTTACTTTGTGTATGTACTGTCTACAAAACTATTTTTTACCGTCTTTTATGCAGGGTTTGTTTACGCGGATTATCCCAGATTGTGTATTGTCCTGCTAGAATCTCGAACTTCAGCAAGACCCAGTAATAAGTGCTGTACTTTTGTAAATGGTCAGACCACGTCTTTTAGAGCCAACAGCCGTATTAGACACTCGGGCGGTAGTAAATATGTAAACTCCTCGGGATCCGAAACAGTATTTCAAAGTCTAGTCGATTAGTCGCTCCGTTAGCATAGTTTGACTCTTGGCTCTTACATTTCTCGCCCACCGATCATGTAACCTTACGTCCTAACAAAGCATTAAACTGCTGGTAGATTAAGTCGAGCAAGTTGAGGTCATCGTTGTTTGTCAGAGTGGTCACCTGAAAGAACCGACCAAGAGTGGCCTTCTACGAGATCGTCTCTCTTTGGAGTGAATTTTCTGTTGGAATGTACTCTAACGACCAAGTGAACGTGGGCGAATTTGATCATCACTCTTCTACGGGAAGCAGCCGTATCACCCATCAATAACTTGGTCTTCCAATTTTACAGGAACATATGATTATTTAGTCTCCGTTACCATATTGATGCCTGAACAGCTGATTTTTTGCCTGTCCTGGGAAACACGCTCTCCAAAATACAGCTGTTCCCTTCCGTGGAGGTTTTTTGATAAGGTTGACGGATAGCGGTTTCCTCACGAATGAACTCAACCCTATAGGGGTGCTCCCTCTACAGGAGGATATATATGGTGCTTAATGAAATTATCATGAGCACTTTGTTAGCTATCCAATAAAATTTTCACGAGGATAGGATACGATAGCACCCCCTGAATAAAGTTGTTGGTGTACGCTCTGCAGGAAATTCGATGTCTGTTGACATAAGATCATGTGACAAATACACTCATTTGCATACCATTTTGGTTTGCACAGGAGACTCAGCTGGAATCCCTTGTTTATGATATTCCTTAACTGAATGTACTGTACCAGTTCGCCTTGTGTTTGTTGGTACGATATCCGAATATCGCCATATATACGTAGCACACTACTCATGAGGTTGCTGGAAACTTGCTAGGCGGAATTTCGCACCGATACCGCTTTATCGCTTACAGTAAGGCGCTGCTACGGCCGAGAATTCTGTCCCGCACGCGATTAGCCGGAAGACGGCCGCTTGCCGGCCCAGCAGGAAGTCAGGCTCTGGACCCAACAGCCAGTCATGATCCAGTATCCGCCGACTGGCGGTTGCCAACGGCATATCTAGAAGGCTTCGGAATTTTCAGAATGTTGTCGCCACAAATACTTTATATACGGAGAGCCGTACAGGTGTTTTTGACCTGGTTGTTGTACACTTTTGATGGTTGTCTTGACGTGAACGCTAGTTTGAAAGGTTCGGATCGAGTACTAAGCTGAGGAAATACGGTTACTGCAACTTCAACTGAAGAGGATCATCATAAACTAGTGATTCGGCTGGGACTCAGGCGTCTCTTGAAATACGAATTCCAATGCAAGTGAGTGTTTTTGTCGAATTTCGTGCAGAACAAAAAGTTGACGGAAACCCTGCGTGTGCTTGGTTATCCTTAAGAATGGCGAAGTCATTCATGGGCTGTCGAAGAGTTTTCAGCACCCTTATAAGTAGTGTATTGCGTCTATGCATGTATCGTGATATCTCGAATATCGTACCAACTGAAACATGAGGTGGCCTGGTGCAGTGCATTCAGCCGCTTAAAAACATCGCAAACATCAGCAGCAGCCTTATTACTAGTGTGTCCCATCGGCATAAGGTCACGTGGTTTGCCTACTTCTTTCCGATAGCTTTTGTTCTACTCTAGAATAATATACTCAGATAAGACCACCCCCGAAATAGATTATCATTACATTCGGGAGTCACCTGAAAGATATTAGCGTTCAGTCGTTTTATGTGGTCTATCATGTGGTTAATCAGAGGCGTACTGGGTACCGGAGTGCGAACCCATTTCATCCCATCCTACTTGTGAGAAGGACACGTCTCGGAGTAATCTATTTCGGAAGTTGGAATGGCCCCACAAAATCTCTCATGCACTTCAAATCTACAGTTCAGCTGCGACTGTCAATTAGTTTATGGGTTGCATTGGTTTATGTATAGCGATTCACCCTTTATCTTCAGTGAGCCACGGCAAATAGTTGTTCGTTACCACTGTTTACAGCTAAAATTCAAGTGTGGATGCTCGAAGAGTAGATGCGCATCGATTTTTTGATTGGCCAAATAACGCGACTGATCGAACATTCGAGCCTAAATCAGCCTACTCACTGGATTGCCCGTGCGTTTTGGAACATGTGGTTAGACTCCTGCCGATCCAACAGTATGCACCGCTGGCGTAGGTGGGTGAGATCTGATCCGTTTGTCTACAATTGGATTTCTTAGCTCATGACGAAGCATGATTTGTGTGCGGCATCGAAATACCTGGGTTGTTGCAACTGAGCCATGTTACGTCGAATCAGCTTGACCATTCTTCAAGACGTTCTGAGTGTTAAATATGACACCTATGTCAGCCACCGTTGAAATTCCTCGATTTGGGTCCCTCCTGGAAGCGCCATCGGGATTAGAACCTTTATTAAAGGGTCTACTTTGTTCTCGTCTCGCGGACCTCACCTTAAGTCGATCAACAACACCAGGGTCTTCAAAGGTACCGGAAAGTTTGGTCAGTGGAGCCCCACTACTTCCCAAAGAAAATCGAAATCTTCCAGCTATAGCACCCTTTCGGTGCTTAGCTGCCATGCCATCCGGAGGAAGCACAAGGGCTGAGGTACTGCCAGGTTGCCTAAGCCCAGACGGGAAAAGTCGAGAGACAGTCTGGTTGGAGCCACGGTCAGTAAATTCGGGTCCTAACCACAGCCATCTCGCCCCTCCCCTACTTCCCAAGAGGAGCCATTCTATTTAGAAGTTAGGAAACGCGAACGCTACTTGAAAAACTAGTTGATTTCTGGTTAGTTATGGCAGGCCCGCTAAGTTTAGCTCCGTCGGTTACCCCCTGTGGAGAATCCTGGTGCCAAACTGACGGGTCAATGGCTTCTCGACTAACTCATCATGAAGACGTCTAACTAAATAACCCAAAGAAACATGAAACAGCAGATGACAAAAGATAGCAAAATGACAGAAAGGTGTACAGTATCTGCTACATTTAACGACCGATTGTGGTCCGTAGTTGGCAGGTATCCATTACGGGTTTGCCCATTAACAGTGGTTGGAACACTGAACACATGGGCGTACTTATGATAGCAAAGACAGTTTGCACGAAACCTGGTGTTACTGTGAGTGAGTCTGTAAATCTGATATGAAACAGAATAATTATATTCGCCGGTGCCAAGGGTTTGAGTAAAGCGTCAAGTTTGGCTCCGCGCGAACCGTTTGCGGATGTCCTAGTATGAGCAGCTGCCCAGTTGTTGGGCCACCGTTCCCCGGTATATCCGATTCGGATATACTTTGGAAATCGCTATTACTGTAAAAATGCTACGGGTGAGTGACTTAATTGTAATTAGCCAGGTGGGTCAGATTTCGAAGACGTACTTTTAGCCCACCACCTAGGAACTTAGCCCGATGAGGAGGGGACCAATGTCCCATACTAACCCTTCGGGATAAAAACGAGCGCAATTAATATGTTCAGTCATTTTTTGTGCTTGTTTTATGGGGTGCATCATGGAATGTATCACAAAGTTTATGTGAAAAGGCTTATGGTGCGTAAGCAGAAGAAACCATTGTTGTTTGTCGTCAGAAGGAATGTATCAACCGTGGGATGCCAAGTGGAGAAGTGCATGTAGGTTTTGAAAAGGCAGATGAGGAAACCCGACTCCACACTGACACATTCCGTCCCATGAAAGACTGACAGGTTAATTAAAATTTGTGTCAATACGGTGGTGTTACACTGGATGAATACAGAGTTTGCACGCCCGTTACACTGGTCTGTCTTTCACCGTCCGTCGTGACTGGACTGATGACTTTTGTTTGAACATCCTTGGCGCACTCCATCCTGATTGGGGTCTGAAAGATCAATAATGAACGAATTTCATGTACTCTTCAGTGGGAACACTGGTAGTAATTGATGATACAGTTAAGTTAACACGCACTACCGCTTCGTCCATGAACGCAAACACAAGTTTTAACTTTTTTCGCAAAGGTAACCTTAGTTTTACATCCTGGTCATGGTGAGTTAAAGCGTCTTAGCTCAAATTAGCAGAAATCTACTTAGACAATTATTGATTAGCCAGTAACCACTACAGTAACTGCTCGGCTCCGAATAGAGGTTCCTTTCAGGCACAACTCCCTTTGAACGGAAAGGTACCTAAACAGACCACCTAGGCGTTTTCCCGGTGGCTATACTGTGCTATTGTTCATGATGCTGCCACCGACTTGCTCTGTTCGGAATGAGTGGCGCTAAATCGTGTGGAAATGAAAGTTAATCACACGATGCATGCAGTGGTGATATCACCTCGATTGCTGGCGAACTGTTTGCAAGCTAGCTGCCGAGCTACGTGAACAGATCAACGGTCAAGTGATCAACCATTAGGGTTAAAGCTTGTTAGAAGGACTACAGACGTGGTATGGAAACAGCGGACACCAAAACCAGTACACATCCAGCGATTTAAAAGCGATACGGTCTCGACATCACTCTAATGGATCCACAGTCCTCTATGGTTATCTAGTCACTTTCTGCGTTCCGCAACTTACCTGCGTCGCACGATTCGGCGTTTTTCTCGGGGAATGAAAGAACATTAGTCAGTTTACGGAAGAACTTCCAGGTCAAACACGTGAGAAGCATTAGCATTAACCACGCGATCGGTACAAGCTACCGCATCAATCCAGCAGAAACGATCACTATGATTTATTGAATATCTGATCAGATATCAAGTGTTTCCACCTGTTTTTACTTCGCGTGTGAGCAATAGATTTAGGGTATGTAGGAGGAGTGGAGACTTGTGTTTTAACGTTCGTTAGATTGGAGTGACCCGTGTAAACCAAGCCATCTGGTCTATAATAGTGTTATTTCGCACGTCTACTTACTTGCAGACTCTGGCTTATGGCTACGCTTTACGATTAATTCACGCAACGGCATTATTAGATGGTTGCCACAAATATGAGGAGAAGCGACAATCCGATGAAGCAGTGTAAACCGTCAACAGTTCAGGACGATTTCTCCGAAAAGGTCCGTCATCCGAAAACGAAGTCTGGTGGACAGGATCCAAATGCAATAATTAGATTTCAATTTTGAAGATAGTCAAAACCAGGGTTATTGTCATCCCTCAGGTAAAATTACAGATTAGGGTTTGCTAGTAGCCTAATTATAGTTACCCGTTGTCTAGTTTCGGATAAAATTTGTATAATTCTCATATACTTTAATTTGTTGGTCCGTGTTGCAATCCCAAACTAAATTTTTCACAACAACACCATTTAAAGGGGCACTTCTGCCATTTCATGTGACGAAATATGATAGACTGGGGACAGAACTTACACCTAGTTGAACCTCTGCAGCAGCACCCTCGAATGTCACCACTTTCTCTGCAAATTGGTTATCGACATTGAAATATGCCGAAATCCTGTCTCCAACCTGTTAGGACTAATTAGGGTTGAAGCCTTTAACAGGAAAATTTTTAGTTCGAAACCCCACCTACGTATCCATATCTTTCCTTTCTGGGTTCTGGTAACTTGTCAGTATAATTCGTGGTTTGTTCACCAATTCTGACGATTAGATTCCAATCGTTTCGTCCAGATTGGAAGTTGTCATCAATGCGCACCCTAGCCCCGACCTTTCATAACGTCACCAGCCTGGAAATAACTCAGCCATATGTTATGCTTCGGACTGCGTGCGTATCCGCGCAACAAAATTCTGTTACGAATATTTGTTTTATTGACTACAGTGAACTGTTCTGTTGTGTTTATCCATACCATCTTATTCCTTTGATAACGTGACTGGTAGATATCTACTGAAGAGAAAGTACAAATTAAACTTACCCATCGTCTGGTTGGGGACAGTTCCCAAAACATGGTGTGCTGATCCAGCTGCTCTAAGATCTTTGGGCAAGATAACTGGACTCATTGCCGAAAGATTCATCCAACTTTGAGCGCCCGGAAAAATATTACTCGGTGAGGAGAACTGTGGCCAGTTGGTTTTGGGAACCAGTCCTGTTAAGCAATTTGGTACAGCAGCAGTTCGCAACGGTCCGAGGGCTTCGCTACCGCCTCCTGCTTGCACCATGTTGACGACCGTGGCGATTAATTGTTTCAGATGCTCAGAGGTACACTGGCTGACTTCTACATTGGTGCTGGTGCATAGCGGTACGCCACGCTTGATAAACGGTTGGTTATTCTTTTGATCCGCAACCCAGCGCGCGACGACTTCCGAAACGAACTGGATTATGGCTTCTCCGGTTGGTTGACCCTGATTGACGGAGGAAGGTGAAAGCTGTGAAACCACTCTTTCATATGAGACTTGACACCAGCATGTCTATTATCCATATGCATAAGCATAATAGTCATTGCAGGTGAGCAACTAATCACATGAAGGCGTATATATCTCTGTCTGTAACCATTCACAAAGTTATGGTTTCGGGGCTTGCTACTTAGGACCACTCGAGCATCAAAAACACCTAAATGTTCACTAAGAATAGTTGTCTTGTTTGTGGATGATGTATGTCACCCGAATGTTTTCACCTGCGACCAAAGCAGCTCTGCGAACAACTCACTGTAAAACCAGGACTGGAACAAATGTTTCAGCTTAGTTTCGATATGCTGCCCAAAGGTTGCACTTGTTGGGTTGAACAATCAGCTAAATGCGGTGATCCTCCAAACCCGGACCCACCAAACAGTAGGCACACTTCTGTTGAGTCTATGTTATCCACTAGCAAGTCTGCTTACCCTTCTGAAATTCTTTCGGTACAACGCTTGGCTCACCTAACTTATTACGTCCTAAGTGAGTCTAAATTACCTAATACTCTTGGTTCATTGTTACGGCAAGATAATTTTTGAATTCTGTGAAATACAATCGTCAAGTATTTCTTACCGCTGAATTGTATACCTGATGCACACCATGAAGTGCCACATGTCGCCAACTGTCCTCGAGAAATGTCAGGATATCGATTATGTCCGCATCCACCGGCATGCCTCGGATTCGCACAAAGCACCGAGCCAGCTGCTCAATCGACATGCCAAGAGTAGACAGTTCGGACTGAGGCAAATTGTTGTAGTTTAATACAGAGGGCTGTTGTGGTATGTTGATAGTACCGGATACAACATTCGCCAGAGAAGGACAGCCAAAAGTAAAGTTCATGCCGCCGGTAATGCTCGATAATTTTGTGGTCAGTTGGTCCGCGCTCACCTGTGAGCCAGGAATCAGAGTTTGGTTCACCGTCATGTTCCCAAATGGAGTAAACAGCTCCATATTGTATAAAATCGGGTCTAAGGGTGGTATAGGAATAGGCTGATAAGGGATAGGCGACAAAAATAGCCCGTTCGGTTGGGAATAGGGACCATATGATCCGGAAAAGCCTTGCGAACCAAGCAGTTGGTATCCAAGATTCAGTGGTTGCTGTGCTGTGAAATTCAGCTGAGTCAATGAAGCAATCGTAGGGTCACCTGGTAAACAGCTTTCAGTCGAATTTGGAGAACCCACGACACCAGGCAATGCACCTGCCGCGAGAGCAGCTGCAGTCAACGCAGATTTCACGTCGACAGTGATTTTATTCCAACTTCTTGGCAAGGCCAATGGCGGATTCAGGACGGCATTCATGACCTTATAAAAGTATAAGGAATAGTGCTGTATGGGCCTTGATATCATGTACAAATTATACGTTTTCTAGTTTTTATGTATGTAATCCATTTCGGTGCAAAAAAAACAACAAGTATGAACGGAAGGACCGCACCGGTTACTCCGAAATGGCATCGAATGACTAAGTAAAGCACGTTTCCAAATCAACCACATCGCTCATAATCAAAGAAAAGACGTATGCTCGTTATCAAATAGAACTTCACACAGAATGGGATTTGAGTGAAAATAGAATTATGATGTAGAATTTCATAATTGTGATGCTGACATGTGATGTTTTAGCTGAACAAATTTGGCTTGAATGGATCTGTTTTCCAGCCGTTGTATTTGCTTTCACCGTTTTCTGGCTTTTGTTAGTGTGATCTTCTGTTCATGGGTGACCTCTTGTAAAAGATCACTGCTATGTGAAAGTAGAAAGCACGCTTACGTTTAGGCGCCACGAAATTCTTGGATGTTCTTTTTAGTTCGCACTACTTCTAGGTGAACAGATCAGTTTGGCAAAGCCGGATCGAAAAATGAATTCGTCAGTAGGATGGTTTTCTCAGGCGCTCGCGCGTAGCCACAGTGACGATGATAGCGGCCAAGTGGATCGGCATGTTCCTCAGCGGTCATTTGAAAGTGAGATGAAGACCACTGTGGTTGGCGTAACCGGGCCAACATATGGCTGGGCCTGTGAACCGGGAGTTGTTCACCAGTTGTTAAAAAGTGATATTTTAGGATAACTTATGGACTGAGAGTTCCGGTAAGGAGCTGGTAACCCAAACTCTTTTTCTGTCATCCACATTACCACAAGACCACAAGATTTTTACTGTTCTTAAACTGTTATTCTGTTGCGTGGTTACTTGACTGTTTCTTATCTAAACAGGTGATATTAAATGGGAGGAATAATCTCAAACCACCTTCGCTAGTTATCAAACTGCTGCTTGTTGCGTAGGAAAAGGTCGACGGAGATTTACATCGTTTGCGTCACATAAACTGCGCCATGGCTGACGAAATAACTTGGGCCACTGAGCCTCTCGCAACGGACCATCGACTTTCTCTCTCACTTCAACGTTACAGAGCATCCCATGAAGCTATCTATAATGTCATCGGCATCGGTATCATCTGTCCACCTTCTGTTAGTTCCGTCCCTACACTCATCATTCCTTTGAAGGATGAGTAATCCTCACCCCCACATCATGTGCATGGCACCCGTTCATCAGCTTCCTCAGTCTTTACCTATTTTGTGACTTTCCATCGGTTACGTATGGTTCCCACTTTTGTTTCCTCTTGTTTGTTTGCCTGAGTACCCATTTCGCTGACTTATTAAACCCAGACTGCTTACATTCATGGTCCGTTGTGTTTCTGTCCCAGTTCAGCAGACGTTTCAGAGTGCATTCACTACTGATTGGTGGCAGGAGAGGTAGTAAAACAGCAAGCACGCACTATCGCTGATGGGAGTTCAGTTGTCAGGCTGACTCACCAATAAATACATGGTGCACCCATTCTGTGCTGTACGATGGTACTACCACAGCTTCATTTCGGATTGCACAACATATGTTTTCTCACAGTCCCCTTGTGCATAAGCCCGGTTAATTTGAATAGATTTGAATAGTCGTTGAAAAAGGATGACAGTCTATCACGGTGTCTTTCAGCTGTGTGAAAACACTGCAGTAGTTCTGCGGGATGGCGAGGGCACGACAACGGGTGCTTGTCTAAATGTAGTCTTATCAGTACGTCATGATACTGTTTGAATCCTTGTGTTGTTGATTATCGCTTTTGGAACATATTATTCGAGCTAGTTGCAGTGATAAAGCCAATTTGAGGGTATTTCCCGCAAATATGCGGAATCGAATGACAAACTAAAACATGCATGAGAGTTGAACATTACAAAGAATAAGTCCCAAAGATTTTGCACGTCAGGTTAAGTGAACAAACAACTTTTTCGGCCGCATTCATTCTGGGACCCTCAAGAGCGAGTCCAAGTTGTCTTATTCCTAACAAACAAGAGGTGAACTTTTCACCTGCTCCAAAACACTCACCTGATTCACTTCCGCCGGTGTCGATTTAAAGAGTTCAATGTAACGATTTCCAATATGCTGCCAATGATTTCGCAATGCCTTCTCGCCGATCGCCTGACTCTCAAATATCACAAACGCATCCCCGGTCGCTCGGCCGTTCCGTCGATTGACGAAGAGGACACCTTCTTCTCCAAACTGTACCGCACAATCGGTGTTGCTAAAGAATTCCAACTGATTAGGGAAAATAACGCAGTTGAACTTTGATTCAAAAAGTGTCCGGCATTTCTTACGACAGAAACGTTCTGTCAACATATTTTCTGATAAAGTCAGAGACCTCTGTGAGAAAATGTTCCGCCAGCAACCCGAAACAACTGGTGAGACGACGCATCAGATAGTAGTAACTATTCTAGTGGGATGTGCATTACAAATCAGTGTATTCATTTTTATATCCATTGTTCAGTGTTTCTTCATCCGAGTAAAGCTTATTCGGCTCACCAAAGTCACAGATCCTCGCTTATAAGTACAAATTTTAATCTATATTCCTAAACTTATGCACCAAACACCTTTTTTCATATCCTTATTAAATTTTCTGCATAGAATGCAGTTAGCATTTAGGAGTGATGAAAAGCCTAAAGTATAAAAATGCTGGAGGATGGATCCGTGTATTGTGAATTGCAAGATGAGGAACTACAAATAACAAAACTTAACTGAAATGTCACTATGATTGTAGAGGAATCATCATAGTCGTCGACATTAGGTGCTGAACCAAGGAACTTGAAGGAAGAAAAACCGACATGATAAAAATGGCTGAGAACCATATCGTATAAAAAAGTGAGATGGACCCAACATCCTTTGCGAACCTCATCTAACAAAACCCCGGAGCAACAGAAGACAAACGTCAGCTAGACAGTTCAGCTAAAAAGTGACAAGTTTAACGGGACCGATTAAAAGCCATATTCTATAGGGTTTCTAACCAGATACAGACAGAAAGAAGATCAAAAGGGGAACCAGGAATGTGCGGAGATTCTGCAACACCCAGCTCGATTGTAGAGGCCTTCATTTTTCATAGCCATGTCATGATCTGTTATCGATGACTCCGTCGCCAGTGTTGGCTGCCCTGCACAGTCTTAATGATTTTGTTCCGTCAAAAATCAGGTTACTGCGACGATATTACTTGTAGAGCCTTGCTCAAGGGGCCTAAGTATGCTTCTTTAACTTGTGTATCGCAAAGCTTTCCTACTGCCAAACGGTGAATTGGATTCTTAGGTGTGCCGAACAACTTTGAGTAAATTTACACCGGACAGGAACCTGAGCTAAAACAACTGGTGGTCAGTGCAGTTGCAAAAGATACTATGAACGTTACGTTTTTGGCGTATGAACTACACTTTCTCTCAAGACTTGTCTTTGCCGAACTAAGGTGCATTACATGTCCGTTGCAGTCTCCGACCAGTACAACTATACCTGAACACCTCATGATGGAAAATGGAGTGGTTTGTTCTCGACAGAAAGTTTTGAGGCTATAATTGGTTGGTGTATGAGCTAACATTATCAAAAGGAATCATCATTTCCACCTTTTATATGAGTGAACTGTCAGGTAGCATAAATTCGGCTGTTTAAGGATATCCAAGAAATCCTACGCTTCCGAACTAAGAACCGTCGAAAGCAGTGCGATCCGCTGTGGCAGCTGCAGAATAATCTGGCGTTAATAGTCGGTAGCGTCTGGATGGTACAGGTGTGGTTAGTTCATTTACTGTAATTAGACCTTGTATTAGGTCTTTGAGAATGCAGCAAATGCCCATTGATAAAGTGTCTTAAGTGTCCGTAAGTCATCTAGAAGGATTGTGATAAAGATGGAAAAGTGAGGACTGAATACCATACTCGAAGCGGCATTTCTTACTTACTTTCTTTGGCGCCTAAGTGACATGCCTAGAGGTTTCATCTACAGAAGAGTTGTGAACTGGTAGAACAGAAGTTGAGGTAACAATGAACAAGGGTAGAAGACGTAAGCAATCTGGTGTCTTCGCTTACACCACACTATGCAATAAAGCCGATGAAACCAGAAGCGTCTTATGTGGCATTCGGGCACATTTTATCATATATTCCAAGTTTTCGTTGAGCTAGAATGCTGCAAGGCTGCCTCAGTATATACGGCACATCTATTAAGGTCTTCAACCAAAGCCTCTGATTCAAAAACCTGGCTGCAATTTGGAGGTGGTTGGCGTAAGATTAGCGGAATAGCCCAAGTTTTTGAGGTGGCAGCGTGACACGCATATCACAAATTCAAAACTGGATGTTCAACAGTCAGTTCACCGGACCTCTATCCACGACTGACCAGATAGAAAATACTCTGCGTATGTTCATTAGGTGCCCTCCACTATAATCCACTTGATTGCCAAGTGCCACGTTCCAACAAGTTAAAACAACTTCGTGACGGACATAGGGATCGCTCATGGAAACATTCAAAACAAAATATGAAGTTAATCCCCATTAACTGGAAGACATTGTACCTTTCAGCAGACCACGCAAACCCATGTTTAGCTGTAGCAACGGAACTGACGAATTTGTTACCACCCACCTGATTTCTCTTTGTAGCAAAATGAATGAAATCATTTTATCTTTTTGAAAAGCAAGTTTGTTATGGCTGCAGTAAAGTGTCATGGAATTAGGTTTCTATGTCACCGCTTGGCGAGGTGCAGTCTAAAAAAAGGGTCAAACCTCTCAGCCGAGAATCTCAAGCTTTTGTTTTTATACTGGAGCACATAGTGAGTTGAGCCGTCATCAGTGATGATATATTTATCCAAGCTAGTTTGGATGCGCTTTAAGCGACATATCGGCAGTTTCAGTCCATCAAATGATGTCTTCTAGTTTGTGGTATGGGTAAGGTGACTTCGTACTTTCCAACTCTCTATCCATTCTTTGATGACTGATCCTGATACCTCTCGGTTGTTGACTACATCAACATTTGGTCCACAGTGAAAGTCACACAATTTGCTTACTTATTGTACCAATGGACCAATCCGTTTAACCTGAGTTAAGTTCCTCAAGTATGCTTGGTAGCAAGCCATTTGATAGTAAGTGCTAATCTCTGTGGTCAGTTTTTGGCCATGTGGACCCTTACGGTAGTAGCGCGTAATACATGCGTGAAAAAAACTTGATTATTGGAGGAACTCATACGGTAAATTCGACAGAAAAAATTTCACACATTTGATTCATGATTCCTAACTTTTTTCGAGATTCAGTAGAAGACCAGAAAAGTAGTGTGGTAGTTGATCGTGTGGCGTTGAGGTGGCAAGTGGGAAACGTCACGTGACCGGCTCTGTTAGATCCATTCAGTGAATTCTACTCGGGACGGAGCACGTCACAAACCACCTCTCCAGGATGGAATGCATCTTGCCCGTACATACTTTACGACACCTAGGCAAGAATAGCCGGAACACACAAAAATACTGTTATGCGATGTAAAGAAGGAAATACGTCAAAATGGGATGACCACTTCCTTTCAATGTTAAGATGTGATGGACGTACAGTGAAAGCAATAAATCACTGAAATGCTAAGGAAAAAAAGATGAAAATGGAATATATATGTATTTGGGAAAGCTTGCTTCAACCCGGCCAACATGCGAACTTAAGAGATAGCGGAAGAAAACATGCACAGTCCGCTCCACCAAGAAACGATCCTCAGCCTATATTAAACACAATTTCACTTGTCCCCGACAATTTTTGCATTGCCCCACCGCTTGGTTGTAGAACATGTGTAAACCAGGCACCGATACTGTTGAAATAACCACCTGTTCCAGTTTCCGTCACTGGCGTACAAACCACTGCTTACCTGAAGCAACACGAGTTTGCTGAAAAGGTAACACGCATAAAATATATAGAACAAGTAGAAGAACGTGGTCTCCAAGCCAAACAGGTCCTCATACTGCCGAAATGTTGGAACTGGTAACCAAATACAGTTTGTAATGTACTACTCATAAGGTTGCTGAAAATCCATCGGCAGCCTACGACCGGTTTCACCCTTCTTGGGGCTCATCAGGTAGGCGCAGTCCCCGGGTTTCCGTCAACCTTATGTTCTACTTGAAACCAAATTGCACGAAATTAGCGAATATACAGTCATTTGCAAACTAATTTGGTTCTTTCGAGCCAAGCCTGTTCCCCGAAAACGATCGAACAGAAATTTCAAAAATAAACAATGACGAATAAGGATTGGCCTGCAAGTTCTCTCAACGTGAGTGCTACGTAAGTCGAGATAGCGCTGGAGTGTTTCTTCGGAAAACACGAGAGATTTACTCTGCAGCAGCACGGGGTTCCAGTATAACTGAAGAAGAAGTATCTGACCACTCTCCACTAACTGAAGAAAGAGGGTCGAAATCAGGACTTCTCAAAGAGCAACGTAGGTCTCAGGCAGGAGTGCTCATATAAAGTGTGGTTCATCAATCGTTTGTCCTTGCCTTCTGCTACCCGTTGACACACAGTGCGACCTGCTAATGCGAACCCCTTGCAGAGGCCACTGCATCCGGGTCAGAAAGATCCCGTACGTTATCAGGCCAACCGATTTAGGATCAGTTAAAATTACAGAATACTAAACCCATATCCTTTCGAGTGACATCCAGTGACGAATGAGACAAATCAATCCGAAGTTTCGATTCTTCAAACCATATCCTCCTCTTACAGCCTTCGATACTGTCTATTTTTTTGTCCCCAAAGTTGGGGCTTTTTGATTGCAGTAAGGACGCTATCTGGCTGAGTGATGGTACATAAAATACCATTTAATCGCTAGAAAATGAACGAACTTGCGCAGACAGTATTACCCGAATAATCGTCGTCCTCTTGATTCACATCAAAGAGTGCGTGTACAAGGTACAAGCAGTTGACCAGTGCAACAAAAGATTTACGGATCAAGGCGTCATTTAGTGAATTCGAACGATTTCTAAGGGAATTAAGAAAAGTGTAGCAGACTGTTTGCTGCTGCATATTTAAAACAATTGCATGACCAACTAAACTGCTACTTACAACCTGTTGCACAGTAGTGGCATACGGCAATCCCCGCATCCGAATGAGTGCTTGATGAGGGCTTGTAAACTTTTTCAGGAACTCTTCCGCCTCAGTTGTCTCCGCTAGAAAGATTAAGGTAGAGAAATGAAACAAGTGGAGCAACTTAAACTTGTTCGGCCAGACGTCAAGAGGAGTTCGATAAATTTTATTGTCGTTATCTTCGAATGCCAAGCTTTTTTCTACCAATGTGAAAACACATCTGGGGTTTGTCTTTCATGCTTACTGTGATGTGGTTGGACCGAAGGACGTTCAGCTAGATTCAACAATTCCAATAGTGAATTAAAACATGCAATCTATTCTCTATGGTTCAAAACGTAGGGAATAAGTCATTCATCAGCACTGAAATTATTATCGCTGCCAATTAGCAATTCACTTTGTGCACTGGTTGTTGATCCACAGAGTTCCACCGAAAATCAGAAAGCGCACCGAGTGTTTAATTTTGAACTGGGTACTTAGAGCAGCGAACAGAAAGTGAGCTTGAGCTTCAGTTTAATGGTTCTGATTAAGAAAAAGCTGGTGGTAAATACTTAGAGGTGGGGAAATATCGAATACTTGACTAGGAGACACAATCGGGAGCAGAGCGAATCTCACAGCGGACTTTCTGGGGAACTCACTAGGTCTGCTTGGCAACAATATCCGCAGTAGTTACAACAGTTTAATTCTTTAGACCTTTTGTAATATATTTAATTTACTGTGCCCAAAGTCCTTGGCAGTGTCCTCCAACTTTCACATCGCACAAGCGTAAGCAAGCCAGCTTGTTCAGGCGCGTTCATCTGCGTCCTGCGTACGCTGGTAAGGAGAGTGCTGATACGCGTCGCATATCTGACCTCCGAGTTACAAAGCCGTGCACGGAAAAGAATATATATTGTCGATGCGGAATCACCTGAACATTTGCGAAAGGATAAGAAGAAGAGTGTCCGAGTGAGACTTGTGCGAACGCAAGTTTCCAACTTTTTCCAATAGTCATCACCTCGTGGCTCAAGGGTTGTTTCCCGACTGCCTACTTTCAATCTGTATGTTGTCTGTTCTGTAAAGTCACAAGTTATCTGAGTTCCACCAAGGCTGTTTGGTGTTTCGGGTGAAACCCACAGGTTCCATTTATACGGATATTTAATAACTTTATACTCCCACATCAGAACTAGTTAGTGTAATGTGGGCGGGAGTAGGTTAAGTGGATGTTCATCAGTGACGGCAGTGAATACCCAGGATTTGCACGTGCACGTACTACATTTTTTGGTTCTATCCACTTCAACCGACAATCAGGTGGATAATAGTGGAACTGGATACCCGGTCACTCTGATAGGTATTCATTCGACAAACCTACCTCCAGCAAACGCGACGAACTCTTTGCCTTGGGCCGCGTAGACTTCAACATACCGTTGACCCATATGGTGCTTGTGTTTTCGCAAGGCCAAGTCGCGCTGCTCTTGATCCGTAAAGCGAATTAATGCCTCTCCGTTTCGTCGACCAATTTTGCTTAGTACCAAAGAAATTCCTCCATCTGATATATTCAAGCCGCTGAAGAAATGGAATATATCCAAATCGGTTGCTTGCCAAGGTAGTCCGCGGGCCCGAATCACGTGACCGTCATCAACTACCTCGGATTTTCGTCTGTGATGTTGAGGAAGAGACAACAGAGACTAACGAGATAGCTAAGCAATTTGATGAATAAAGAGTTTCTCAGTTTTCTAATCAAGATGAATCTTTTCTGGAGTTCTTTTTGTCCTACCCCAAGTATCACGCCAGAATTATACTCCACAACCGTGCACAGATGGAGTTCAACCTTCGTGGTTTGCTAAGCTCTCCGTGAGTACATCAAGGCAGTTTTCTGGAGAAAGTCTAGACTGTCCACGAACGTGGAGCTTATTTCCAAGGCGCTGTTTTAATGCTTTTAATGCTTTCTTCTGATGTGGGTTGATGAGAAGTCCTGTAAATTCTATCTGATTAAGATAGATGGGAATTTGTGCAAGCACTATGAGGCACGAACCAAGCATGATAAAAGGAAGTATTTTGGCAACTAAGCTAATGGGGCATAATTTCAGTTGGGCAAGCAGTGGGTTCTTCAGCCAATCCAACTACTGGCAAATGGTCACACCATTTGTTTTCATGGTGGACCGAAAGAAGTCCACGGGTTCGCAAGCTAGGCTGCTTTTAAGTAGGAATAATGGGATCGATTTCTCCAAACTTCAACCCTTATTAAGGATCAGCAGATGAGTACAGTGATAATTTACGTGACACTCTTTGTTGTCTACTCCAAACAGTAATCTCGGAGTAGTCTCACAGGTGATGTACTGAGGCACTCGAAGGACGGATAAATAATCTAGCACTTGCCTAATGTCTAGCCAATGCATTAGGGGACTGCATCATGTAATGGCGCTCACGAAAGTTCTTTCGTTAAGGTCTCAGTTAAGGTAACATACGAGAGGAACTAAGGAATAGGGAGAAAGTCAACTAAGTGGTCTACAACCACTACATAAGTGGAGATCAAAATTGTTTACACAAAAAATGCTACCTCTCTTGCCTGCAAAACTCAATTTTGGTTCACATCTGTCTTACTATAATTCTGCTCTTGCGCTGTGTTAGTTTACAAAGTTGGATACGAGTGTATTTGGACTTCATCAAGCGCGTGAAAACAACCTATGCTGCACAGCTGAGAAACACCGTAAAATTGTTTCATTCCGGTTAGAACATACCAGCAAGACGCACTTCAATAAACTCTGATGCGCAACCTTCGAAAAACCTTCATTGGTGAGCAGTAAAATGGCTGGTGTGAACCTGGTGTGTACCACAACAGCCATAAACATGGAAATACGTTTGAAGGGCTTGCGTGACGCGCTACCGACTTCACAGCTTGGCCTTGCGTCCTGGACTACCAGCTGAGAAAAAGGCAAAGCAGGCTTCGTGGGAATAAACGCAACGTATGTATCCGTAAGTTTACGCCCTGGCAGCACTAATAAAGGTATATACAAAAGTTCAAACAAGTTCTGCGAAAGTAAACCTGGTGCCTTGGAACGTTGAACGAATCTTCGATTTTTCCTACCTGATCTAGAAAAGCGACTTCAAATTCGTGAACAAAACAGACACTCACAGAGAGTGTAGGAAATCGACCAGAACTCTGTGTTCAAGAGTAATTTGTGCGACCTTTGAACTCGTGCCGACCTACTAGTTATTCTGTTCCGGCGGCTTAGTTTGACTACAAGGCTATCGATTTTACCCCGTAACCCACCGAACTCTACTGCCCTCCGATCCCACTTATTTATCTACACTCGTGAACCTATCTAATCATGCGCTTGATTCGTGTCGACCTTCATATAGATTTGTGACGAACTGATCAAGGTGAACAATGAGAGGTAGCAGGCTTTCTCCTCTACCTCCAATCTTGTCATGACATCCATTTTCACTTCCAGTCCCCTACTTCTTTAGTGGCTTGAGCGATAGGCTATACCGATGTACACTGAACAGCCGAAACTTACAAAAAACAACACCATATCTGATGAGTTAACCAGCCCCACACTAGTCTATATGGCTTTTCGTGCCAACAATCATATGTATAGGATTGGTTAGGCACTAACGCAGGTCATTTCTCTGTACCACTTGACTAGCCGGCAGCATGAGCTCCAGCGCCTGAATGAATGACTTCTGAATACAATTTCAGGTTGTAAAATCCCTATGTCAATGGTTTCTTCACGGGCAAGTTTCCCTCTACTTTGTAGACAGGTGCCATAGCTGTTGCAATAGTCACGTGGTGCCCCATGTCCATTAAACGGCCCTTTTCTGGTTTGATGGCACATCAAAGCCGTATGCATAAGGTGGAGGCATGCAGTTGCGTGTGAATTGTCGCTGGATTCCTCCCATTCTGCAGTATCTTGTAAAATACATCACAAGGATCCTCTCACGAATCAGTGAAAGGAACCAGAAGTACGCTGAATGTCCGTTAAAAACGTTTACACCTTGACTATATTTAACAATACCAACTATTATTTGAAGCTGATGGACCGCATCTGAGTTAGTTCGAGGGGATCGGAACTTCATCGAAACATAATCAATACTGCTCAGATCTTCCATAACCAATGTGTTTATTGCTAAAGGATGCTGTAGTCCATATGACAGCAAACCTGTAACTGACATAAATTGGCTTGCTGGATTCACACTGATGGGATCATTTGTGGTTCGGACCGAAGTTTTCCGTCCTTATGGTGCCACGAACATGTTTGATTTTCGCCGTTTAGTCTTGGCAGCGCGTGCGCCTACCAGAAATTATCGATCATTCTGTTAATGGACGTCTCTACATTCATGTCTGAGCTTACAAAATCCATAAGGCGAACCGATATTCGGTGTATCTTTTATGATCTGGCAGCTTAATCGGTTCATCGTCGTACCGCAGGGTCAGGAGCACTGAGATCCTGTCTGTTGATACCCTCATACCCAAGGTTGATGTTCTCCACGCAAAGGCGCATACGTGTGTACAGCTATGGTAAAGGGCACCGTGGATGGAATTGGCGAAAAATCGTACTCGCGTTTCGAATTTTTAGAGGTGTGCAAAATACGGTGTTTGAAATTCGACTAGAGCTAAAGTGGCGAGCGCACGGTCATCGAACGGCTTCACAAGCTGCTCTCCACTCTGACTAAACTATTATTATTATTATTATTATTATTATTATTATTATTACTATTCAGTTAAACTATTTACGTTTTGTAGGTACTTAAGGCTTGTAAGTAGTAGGAATAATGTGCAAGAAGTGGCCGGTAATCTTGAGTTGAGTGCTGCCGATGTTTCCCAATGAGGACAGATTTCGATCGCAGGTTGATTTGGAATCATGTGAAAAATTGTGAAGCTCCAAGATACCCATACTAATAATCTGTTGTTTTACAAGTGTATGATGAGGAAGCAGCATCCACTAGCTTAACTTTGAAGGGGCAAGTTTGCTTGATGATCTGGTAGACAGTGTTTCGGACCAAGGGGACCAAGATTTAGATCCAGTATTTTAATAAGGGCGTAAACGGTTCTGTCATCCACAGTTCATAGCTATGTATTCCTAGGTTGTGTTCGAAGCACGGGATGAGCCTTCCATGTTGGTGTACTAGGGGGGAACATTACTGAATTCAAAACTCAGCATTGGTTTCAGTATTTTTTCGAAAGTCATTACAAAACAGTCATCACCGTCGACAGGTGGAAGCGCTTCGGGGACTTTTTTCCAAAATACAGTGCGTTGAAGAAAAACTCAACTCTCCATGTGGATCCTGTTACTCTTGTTCCGGATATTGCTGACTCCTTGATTAGAGATTTCAATCACCGTAATGTTACATTGGGTTTTATTGGCAAGGAGATGAAAGTAACGACTTCAGTATTTTTTGTAGCATTAGGTTGTGGAATTAAATCGGACGTGCAGAAACCTGGTCGTGTAGATAACCAAGTCAGTATACCAGAAACGTGCCAAACTACGTGAAACAATAGCTAAAGGAGGGATATCTACAACGCAAATTTTGAAGCTTGTTGATAATAATCCAGTGAGGGCCGAAACCTACACACCTTATAAGTTCATCTGCAACTTAAACGTCACCAGAACATATCTCACATAACAAAACAACTATTATCCAGGCAGAGGACGAAGACGATGGGACTGAGTAATATGGCTCCATTAAGGTCTTTCAGTATCTTGTTGGACATTCAACACAGCCATCTTTTGATAAATAGTCGATTTATACTGATCAGGGTCTGTCCACTTAACGCATTGCGCATAAATTCCAAACTAGAAGCGTCTATTTAGTTGGATCCAGCCTCATAGTTCTAACGATTTTCGAACCGTTTACTATGTCGTTTGGCCCGTGCCTGTTTCTGGTCGCAAACCGAAAAGTGAGGGGAACAGCATCTCATTCTAGATGGGATCTGTCTTGGAGCTTCAAGAATGTATTGCTCACGATATCTGCCCTTTTTGTGTACTAAGCCATCATAAATTGATTTTCGACTGATGGGGTGCTGGTACTCGATTGGAGTCAGTTCCCAGTACGTCACGTTGCTTCTTGTCCTGAGAGTATCATTTGGGAGAGCATCATTTTGTGAGCAAAGCCATGGTGGATTTGTCGGTGATGGTGTCGTTTGAGACTCCAAGACGGATCAGAGTTTCGTGAGATGACTTTCATTATGATTCACACAGTAAGGGGCGCCAGCACGAGACGCTATAACTCTTGGTTGTCAGTCTTTTTGCCGAGCTTGGCACTTGGATTCCAGTCAATTTATCACCATTCGCGGTGACGTCAACCCACACTGACGATGTCACCTTGACTGGTTTATGATTCAATTTTCAGCCTCGGTGAAGAGACCAACAACCAAGCAGCGTACCCCAACTATCTACATTCAACAACATCGCTGTTTTGTCTAAACGGTCAAAGGTCAACAAGTCGGTTGTCATCGCAACGCTTCTTCGTATCTCACTTCTGATAATTGGTCCTCGAATAAAACAGACCGAATTTACATTAACTGTAGTTTCCGACGGCAAAATGGGTATGTCCGCTGATAAAGGTCTTCATGCAGAATGAATGAATCCTTCGTTAACGAGGATCATAACAGACAGATGGGATGGCGCAATACGTCAAAACATGTGCTGTTTGGGAGAAAACGGTGTAACACACTGTCAGCCTCATACTGAAGAAGCACCACAACAACCTAAGGCTCCTAGCTGCGCATCAAATATCAGTACTTAAAATTAGGTTGACAAGAACTCACACAATTGAGGGTTGGTAATGATCGTGAATATGTTCCACCTCAGTCCATGTGAAACCTATGGACAGAAAGCGATACATGCTGTTGGTAAGACACAGAAATGCACGTTGACGGAACTGTCTTAAAGCGTACGCTGTGGAGACTGCATATTAACTTACCAGTACACGGAAGTTACTTTCAGAGTAATCGTTAACAGAAGCGATACAATGCCAAGGTTCACTGGAGTCGATGTTTACTGCTGTAACTAGGGCTGTGGTAACCTCGGTCCGTAACACTCAAACGTGGAAATGGATGGGACCGATGAAAAACACTATCTCAGATCATTTGACGCTACGCAACGCTTTAGGAGTGTTTCACTGGTGCCCCAGTCCAAAATCTCAACATAAGCCAGGGCCTTTCAAGCAATTGCCTAACAAACATAACTCTAAAACTAACAGAATCATTCGTACCCGTTTGTGTAAATGTTTCGTTTGCCGCCTCAGAATCTGCTTGTGCAATGCACACCCGACCAATCTGCAGACCCATAAAATAAATCGCGCCATTCACCATCTGTCCACTACTCTGAACACACATTGCGGTTGGGTTTACTGCAATAGCAGGTTACGCAACAAGCAGGCTCCGTCGAGATGCTAGCCGTTCGACTTGGGAAGCCTGTCACTCCTCCAGACAATTCATACCGATAGCATGAACAGGGCTCCTTTCAAACTGGTCTGATTCACTTGGATAAGGGAGGGCGCTAATTATTCGCACAATGGAATTGAATTTTTAAAAGCTACGACGTGTCCCTGGTGGACTAAACGAGACAGTAAAGTGAGTTCTGAACACCAGTCCAAACTTTTGGGCTCCATGTAGGCATCTCGGAATCCCATTGATGCCAGGAAAGTGTTGCACCAGAATTTTTCGCCAGATATATTAATGCGTCAGTAGACAATGAAATTGATATGAACCTAGATTAGAATGTATTTTGGTTTGAGCATATACGCAACAAGATGCAACATTTTGGCTTAAGGAGTTTTATCCCACTCTCAAAAGTGTTGCAGCAACCGGCATTGTGCCGCCAAGGAGCCCAATGAGGGAGCAACTTAAGGTCCAAAACGATTGGAAAATCTTTATATAGTATCGTGGTTGCCTTCAAGGCTCATTTGTGAATGTCTGTCCGCCACCGTTCACTGAAACAATAGATCCAGTGGCATTCGCATAACGTGGTCCAATAAAGGCCAAATGTGCACTGGATTATTATTTCCAAGATTGAAACCTATCATTAAAAATACCATCAGTTTTTGTTCTGAAATATTTGGTGCTTAAAGGATCTTTCTTTCGGGACGGTAAACTTACTATTGAACTCTACTCCACTGATCAATATTCCTGACAAATATACCATAGAACTTAAACCAAGCCTACAGAACTGTTTTATCCATGTAGTGCTTTTTGGAGATGGAAAATACAGCAGCCCAATCTAGTTCACTTTTCAAAAATCTATCATTTACTATGGGAAAACAAATTTTACAGAGACAGGGTTATCCCTCTCATCATTCACGCTCTAAGTGGTGGGCGTTTCAACTCTGTCGACGGTTATCAGTCAGCTCAGAAGTTCACACTCACCAGCCAGATGTGGCTTCCATTACCTGTTCCTACCGGCTCATTCGTCGTCGTTTCACTTACCGACTGCCTGTACGATTTCTGAACTTTGCTGTACAGTTGCTGTCAAAAGACACTGTGACCCTACTGCTCAGCTACTGTCTTAAGAGCAACAGATTTAGATATTGCTACACACACTTCAAATTAACGCACACTGTTTGACCATGGCATTCTTTCAATGAGTAGATTCCACAAGATCCGAAAGGAGAATAAGGAGGGAGATACAGTCAGGTGATCCAAGCTCAGAGATGGTAACTGAGAAGTTTGAACTAATATCAACAGGGGTTTGAACCACAAGAGTTTCTGGTTACAGTTTGTTTTCCAACCTATAGGCTATCTCAATTGTGTTGTCCACACAGGCAATTGGCCGAGTGTTCTTCCTCAAGTTAACGGCTTTCGCACAGTGAGTTTTTCGTTAGCTTTTGGATCGCTGATCTCTAACGGAAGTTGGATAACTGAACGAAAGACCGAATTCAGGTGTAGATAACTGAAATGTGAAAAACAGGTTTCTTGAACTTTGAACAAAAGCGTTTTGTGCAAATGACGCCCGATTTTCATTAGAGCCCAACTACTATAAGAATTTGCAATAACCCAAACCACCAAATGTCACTTCAATGGCGGGTGCGGGTAAGTGTCAATCAAATCATATTGGAAAAGTAAGTTAAAATCCCACGAGTGAGGATATTGTCATGTTTTCAGGTTATGTGGAAGTGTAATCACATGCAACTCCTACATCAGACAAAGTCAAAAGGACATTTATAAGCTTTGACTTGAAGAGTGGCTATAAATTCACGTACCATGAGCATGCATGTGTAAAGCCAGTTTGCCCAAAATCCTACAGTGTTCCATTTGTGGTTGCCCAAGTTGTACGGCGCTGAACGACGAGGATTCGTTACCTGGGCGGGCGTCAATGAATTGGTTGTAGTCCGCAGGGACATCGACGACATTCGAGTCACTAGCCGTTTCCGCTGGATGATTATCGTGCGGTACATCTGCCTCCCCACTGGAACACTCCATCCCCTCCTCGACCCACGCAGTATTTTGACCGTTTGAGGGGACGAAAGAGATTCTATCCAATGTGTCTTGAATGGGTGGAGTTGAACTGGACTGTAGTGTACCCAAACTAATACCCACATCTAAAAAACAAGTACAACAGCTAAAGTGTACTTAATACCGAATGACTAACCGCAGGCTTGACAACACCACAGATAAAATATCAGAATTATAATAGTAGAAGCGCTCATGGTGAACAACGAGAAACCCACTTATTAGCTGCCGTCCTAGAAGCTCAGACATTTTTGGGGTATGCAAATTATCTAGCCATCACATTGGATACTCAAGAGGAAAGCTACCATTGTCAATTTAATTACGGGACATAGACAGAAAGATCAAAGCCCTCAAGCGATAAATTAGCGGTCTCTGTAGTCCACCAAGGTCTTTTCAGTTTTGAATATGACTGGGACTGTGTCTCACCTGAAGGCGAAAAGAGGTGGTTTAGGTTGGAATCGTTTTTAGTGCACTGTGGTCAATGGCAAACTGCTAGTTGCTTTGCAGGTCTCCATAATTTGCAAGCATGATATTCCTCTGCTGAACATCACTTGTTCGATTACTTCACTCCCTCAGAAGTCTTCATAAAACGCCCTTACTGGTGCCTGGATATACTCATGGACTATCTTGTACAAATGATAATATGGACTCAAGATATAAAACTGTAAGCAGCTAGATAGGTTAACTCGGTAGACTAAAGTCATCTCTCTATACGGTTTTATATCTTTCATTTTCTGATAAGCTTGTGCAAAGGAAAGCCGATCTGAGAAATATTGAATAGGGTATTCAGATACGTATCATGTGGATGCTAAGATATGCTGTGAGGACCAGTATCGTCTGCCAGCCGGGCTCTCATAGACGCTCCTCTGCAAAATTGCATACGGGAAAATAAAGTGTGATTACCTACATACGTATTTTGAGAATCTAAATCCAAGAAAAGGTCAGCGATACCAGTGGATCCCTCGTAAACCTTACAATAGACTAGCTACCCACTCAGTGTATACCTGATTTCACTAAGTAGTGGTTCTGGTGAACCTTGAAAAAGAGGTCTAATCAGACATACTACGAACAAAAACGAAAAACCACGGGGAGGAAATTGATGAGACGCTGGTGTACTATCTCAGTATATAGGGTATTTAAGTGAAAGTTAACATCGTTTATCGAATACCCGCCAGGGCACCCTCCTGCAACTCACAGTTACCGATGAGAGCACCAATCTCGACTGTTAGATGCGTAGTGCAGGTAATCGTCAAGAAGTACCAACCTCCTGAAAGTTTCTTATCACCAAACATGCCTATAGGGCCCGAACTTTGCATGACTATCCCCAAAACCCGCTGGCTATCTTAAAGTTCAAAAACAACAGATTGCTGTTTCTGGACAACCTGATCAGTGAAAGCTGCTCAACTGACCGGTCAAGTTCAAACTCACATGTAATCATTTCGTCCAAACATCCGGGAAATGCATCCATGTGACAGTAGTTTTTGACCGATTTCCGCATGTCGATATAATGGTATAAGTAGGGAAAATCCTTGAGACAAATTGATCTTTTTGTGATTTCCGGATGCAGCACCAGACGTAATCCCAGTGGTCCATCTGTGAGAATAAGAAAGCTTCGCGTCTTTGTCGTCGCGGTCGCATCTTCCTTATATGCCGCTTGCATCTTTGCATGTTTTATATTACTTTCAACGACTTCGTTGGCCTGTTCAGACGGCTTGCTTTGTGTAGGTTGAATGTGCCCACCTTCTCGCCGCTTGTAAGTGGCTTCCGAGAAAATCAATCCATGATCTTGGAGCCAAGAATGTAGCTAACGAGATTTCGTGTGGAATTGAGAGACAGGTGATATGTGATTATTGTAATGAGTAAGAAAACCCGCAGATGAGTTATTGCGCAAAAGAGTCTGGCAACAGGTGCGCTAATGCAGCTATTTTGGAAAGCTGTCAAGTCATAAAGAGTGCATATGCCTCATTTCGCTACGCTTGTCCTTGAAGGAACTAAATAAGCATATTGCAGTTGTAAGTTTAGGCCGCTCTCTCCTGGTCTTCAACTGTATTATTATACCCAGTCTTCGATTTTATACAAATTTGTTTTTTCAATTAATTTTTTAGTTTATTAGATGCAATCTTTAATTTCTAAAGTTACTCAACCCACCATACGGTGGTTAACACGTGAAGCTGCAGTAATATTTATGAGAGCTTACGATGTTTCTCAGTCCAGATCAGTAAACCCTATAGTAAACGCACTAAATAACATGAAAAATTCGACTTATTACTTATTCATAGGTCTATTTTTTGTATCCACGTAACCGCAAAGTTAAAGTTGTGTTCACTATCAGTGCAACTTAGACTGAATGACATCTATAACTTTTAGGATCGTACTCACTTCCCATAGTCCGTCACTCAGGCTCTTACCATCGACCAAAAATTCATCCGTCAGTCCCGTCGCCGTGATGCACTCATGACTCAGATGCAAACACGATAGAACTGCTGCGCCGTCCGTCAAGGTTAGCGACCCTTCTTTCGAGACTGTGTTCCATTCAATATCCAAATTGTTATACTCCTCCTGATCAGCTTTCAGAGGTTCATTGGAGTCCATGCCAGATAGAGCATTCCAGTTTACCTCGTAATGAACTGGTCGGATATAGGTCTGAAACTCCAAATCCTCTAGCTAGAATGGAGGGTAAAGTACAAATGAACCTTCAGAAATAAATATTTCGAAGTTTAATGTTAAAACCATATTTTAGTTTGCGGATTTTCCATACAGCGAAGAATTTCAAGTACAGAAACCGGATAAGTCAGTCGTAGAGATTTCGAATAGCCGAATTTCGCAAAGCACAGATGACTCTTTTCAGAAGATTACTCTTCTCAACTTGGTGTCGATCACGTAGTGGCTGAAGTTTATTGGCACCTTCTCCTGATTATGCATTTGTAAATTCATGTAACCGCCAACGGTGATGAGCTCCGCAGGAGCCATTTTACTGAGTATTATCATTGTTTTTGGTTTGTTCACTGAGCTGCGCACAACTGTTAAACCATTGCTACGCTCCACTCCGCTTCCTAACAACGCACTGATGATCTCACCTCGTTTGGTGATGAAGCTTTTGCCCGGCTCAGTGAACCAACCAAGGAGCACCTACGCTACCTGAGTTACTAACATTCTCCTCAACAACTACGTATTAAGGCTTATCTCACTACCGTCTGATATACTGGTAGCCTGTATGAGCAAAACTCCTCTCATTAATGCAGCATGAGGCCAATTTGTTGCAGGGATACATTCAGTGGCATCTGTTCCCTTCTTCTTGCTGAACTTCCCGGTCTCAGGGTTGGAATGGACCTGGTGGCGTTTATTCGATCGGTCATGCAAAGAATCTCAAGATGCTGAGATGTTTACAGAGCCATGGGTGATAAACTTTAATAATCAGGTAGTGAACTTATGATGACTTCGACTGTAGGGTCCGGCCCATTTCTTTATGGCTTGAAAGTGGAATTTTATGGACAGGTTTCTAGATTCCACATTCGTGACTCATTTGCGAATAAATGAGCGCAAAATGGAATTTTGAACAATCTTCTTTTTATGACTTTCTTCAGAACGAGAGGTCCAACTGGAGCTCGTCCGAAACTCCTCTTCGTATCAATATGAAATGCAGGTGTGGTGAATGTGAAAACTGGACGCAATTTAAATAGCAGTGAAGCATCGGTGTTGAACGCTGATGTCAAGCTGTCGATGATGATGATGATGGCGATGATGGTGATGATGATGATGATGATGATGATGATGATGATGATGATGATGATGATGATGATGATGATGATGATGATGAAACATTTGGCCGTTGGTTTGTTCGCTAAGTTGGACTATTTTGTTCCATGGAACAAGCCGATTGAATTGATAGAGTTTTCTTTCTCAGCAAATAGACCAATAGCTGTAATCCAAGTACTCTGCCTTGAGAAATTTAAGATCAACCAATTTGCATCAAACTCACCGTGCCACTTACCACAATTATTTGCTCGTGTTTCGCCTAACAAATACGTTCAAATGACAAGCAATCGTACGAGAGACCAATAGAGAGACTTCGGGAAGGTATGAAGGTCACCTGACGGGTATTCGTTTACAACGGTAAAACAAGGTGTTTAGTGAAATATTACGTGGTAGACTAGGGACTTTCAGAAGTTTGACAGAATGGAAATTTGCCACGGTTCTACTCCTTCTCCCATGAAACTTGCAGATGCCTTGCCTGCAATCCAAAATTGCGCCCGTAAATCATAGTACGCCATTTGATAAAGTTTGAACGCTTGCTACTGTCATCAAATTTTTATCGGGGGAAAGTCAGTAGAAGTGCCAGCGTATTTCCACCAAAATGTATTCACAATAAAGGGCTTTCAGGAGTTCACTGTAGGAGTTACTCGATAAAATCCACGCCTATGACGACCTGAACCTTAGAAGTCGCCTAACATCGATATTCTAGTGTCAGCTTCCAGTTATAGGTTTATTTCCCAAAGCAGAAGGACGTTGGACAGTAGTTGAAACACACGCCCCTGGAAAAATATCTCAATTTTTAAAACGCTAGCTTTTTATTTCGCTGCTGTCTACTTGGGCCGTTACCACAATCCGAAGATATCTAAAGAACAGGAAGGTCGAGAGGGCATTATAGGAGCATTATCACTCAGGAGGACGGCGAGTCCTAAGTCGTTCTGCGACCTTGACCATGTATTTTATACCCGGTTTATCGTATATGTGGGTAAATGGTCTCGCACTTTTGTTACCTCAGCATCCTTATGATATTTCTACTGGAAGAGCCATCTGATAACATCGGATAACGCTTGATGAACTTGTCATGATAAAGGTCAAGAGAAATGCTTGCTCGGCAAACTTTTACAGAAACTTTTACACAAACTTTCACAGCAGTCATCCGATGAACGGAAAACACATCAAAAGTTTGGAAAATTTCGCTTTTTGTGCTCAGTCAGGAGCTGGTAACTGAACGGACAAATTGATGTGAAATATATTCGGTTTTCTGTTCGTTGGTTTTTTTGCTGACCTGGTCAGTTTCATGGCAAGCGTTTCATCACCAGTCAAGGTGACATCATCAGTGCGTTGTCAGTGGAATTTGGTTGAGGTTGGAAATGCTTTGAAAACCGAATTGTTTTGCAAATGAGTGTATTTCACCCTACCGATTCTTTTGAGAAAGACTCCAACAGTCCAGTTTCAGTGCCCAGGACAGTAGATTCTCATAAGCATACGGTTCCCAGACATGAATGTTGGTTTTCCTCGCGTTGGTGATTGAGAACACGTAATTGTTGGCAGGATAGAGTCGTGGGTATGTCTAAACCGTCCGTTCGTCATAACCTCTGCTAGAGAGCGACCGTCCGGAGACTTTGGGTTAGGAATTGCTCCTTAATTCCAAGACTTCTGCCATGTGCCCTTCCCTTTCTGCCATTGCCAACGCTCGCTTAAAGGTATCCACGAACCATTCAGCTTGCCCGTTAGATTGAGAATGGAATGGTGAGGAACTAACATGTATGACACCGTGTCTCCGAAATAATCTACCAAAATGATGGAATGTGAACCGAGTACCAATGTTGGGCACAATAGTTTCCGGGATACCGAATATTCAGAACAGCTGCCACAGTTTAGTGATGGTTGCTATCGTTTTTGTCTCACACATAAGAAGGACTTTGGGCTACCTACTGAATGCATCAACAGCGGTGAGGAAGTTCTGTTCGCCAGTTGTACTTTCGAATTCCAACTGGATGCGCTACCCTGGTTTTTCTGGCTGTGATCAACTGGATTGGTGGTACTCCACTGCTTTCTATCATTTTTGGTGGCATCGCGGACGGTGTCGGAGGTCAAGGGTAGTTGGTTCACGGCCCCTAACACCACAGCATGGACTTCTGGTTCGACTGCAACGGTTACGTTAGTCCATGGTTCTGACTGCTTTCATCTGCTTCGTGACCTCCGGGTTTGGCTGCCTCTCTGGCTGGCTTTTCGCGTCTGGTACCGGCTTTCCTTGCGCCCACGTCAATTGCAGAGCGAACGCTTGCGCTTTTTATAGGGACACAATTGCACGAAATGCTGTTTGCCGCATCGCCAGCATACCGACGAGGGCTTTACTCCTTTCGAATCTGCCGTCATGAGAGGCTGCCTCGAAGTCGTGTTGGCAATATTCAAAGCAGGGTTGGATAATGACCTTTCAACATGGCCGTGTCATGTTTGAGTTTCAAGGGACTCTGGCACTCGTGAGTAGTCGACTGCAGCGTTATCTCGGGAGTTTGTTCAATCTCGTTCAGTAGCCCCGCTCTCATATCACTGTCTGAATGCGACTGAAGAACACATTTGAAAATAAGACATTGAAATGGTCTTTCGCCATAAGAGATAGTGTGAATTGTTCACATCCAAGATACTCTACTGACATAAGTGGTATAGTATTCAGGTTGCTTTTTCGCTCGTCTCATACGATGGTAGCGGACACTAAACAAAAGCGAACGCTAGCCGAAAATTGCTGTGAATTGCTGCACGGTTTTCTCAAAACAGATCTCTTGTGTTCTTTGGCAGAATGAGGCTGGAATGCCCTGTGTGGTCCGTTGGCCAAGCTTTCTCAGGAATAAACGTAATCTACACACATCCTCTTTGTGCTTCAGTTCGACTTTGAAGACATCTTCGTAACGTCTGAACCGCGAATCGAAGTATGACCAGAATCAGGGTCATAACAGAACTCCGCGATGCGGTTGGCAATCGAGTCGATGGAACTTGCATCTGGAGCGGAATTTGGTGACCATATTTTAAGTGCTGAGTCAAGGTTTCCACTAAACGCAAATGTGCCGCTTTAAACTGATTTTGTTGTTGCATCAAAATTTCCTTCAACGCTTGAGCAGTTATTGTCGTGGTTCCGTGGGTTCGGACGTCGCCAATCGGTTACACACAGAATCTCAGTTTTGTGTTGCAACCTCTTCAAATGTAGTCAGATGGCTCCGTTGTATCCACACTGAGAAGCTAAAACGGATTCTGAAGTTGTCACGAAATAGTTTGCTTAGATTGATCACATACCCCTTATTGGTAGTGTGCGATCCGCTTGGTCATACTATTGAGCCTAATGGTGTTCCGCTAAGAAAGATCGTCGTGTATTTCACCTTGCAGATAACTCTTCCATGCACCCAACATATTCCCTCGAGAGGCGGTAGCGGCAGGTGGGTGAGGTGAGATTTAAGGTGGGCACTGGGCAGGCCGTAAACTATTACAAAGTTAGTCTAGGAAACGTGTTTTGTGAGGGCTGAAATACACGGTGGTTGATGTCGTCTGTCTTTAGGGATAGGACGCAGGAAGATCGTCTTCCTTGCAGCACTGATGACGTTAAGAAACATTATTGACCACAAGCCTGTTTGGATAAACATTAGCTCTGCACAGTTTAGAAATATGCCTATGTCCAGGGATTGCTGTGTCACCAGAATTAGTTTGCTTCGCTTGGTTTGATAGATTATAATTCACAGTTTGTTGATGCCTCAATGCTACAAGACTAAGAAAGATTTTGCGTTGCCCTACCCACGTGAGCTTGGTGTAGACGGATCTCACCAGTATCAGTTACGTTTATGTTACCTACCACTCCTCTGTAGTATTAGAATGCTCCCCATCCAACAGACCTCGTAATTCTCATTGGAGATTTTACAATGGCAATGAAGCCATTCTACACTGAAAGGCCAAGAAACACTGTGCAGCCGTTTCATTCCTGTTTGGAATCATCAGTAGTGCGCATGTCACAAAACTCGGGGAGATTCGTCCCCGAAATCTTTCTGCCAGTGGTTGAAACTCTCTGAGTCTCGTAAGATACGCACTGCTAATAATTCTTAACAAGATGGAAACATTTGTGCAGTTCTTCTCGGCCTTTCAGCATACACTGGTTTCACCGACAGGAAAAAATATCGAGAATGACCGCATTTCCTCCAATCACTACCAGACTTCTTAATGATGATTTTCACTGCCTACTTAGAGCAGTCAAACCAAATCACAATAGAATCACAGTGGGATGGAAGGAGGCCAAAAAGGAATGAGGGATAAACGTCGTCGCTACTCTCGTACGTCAAGGCGTTCTAATGCTATAAACTGTTTGGAGGGACAAGGCCAAACCACAAACGCTATATATGAGGATTAAGATGGTCTGACGACTAACTAAATGGGAGTCAGTTTTGCGAAATTCCAATGGAGAAAATATGCAGCTGTAGAGTTGCACAAAAGACTGTTTGTACGCCCACCTATGTAAGCGAAACGAATGTACTGTGACAAACAAACGAATGTACTGTGTGACAGGCTGGCGGAAATAACCTTAAGGATCGAATCTGTTCACTTACTTCAGGGTTATAAAAGTCGATTATCTTTGCCGAGATCATGACAATCGGCAGCTCATCCGACCCAAGGTCCTCGCCCTGCTTTCCTGCTGTGGTGATATGTAAAGCGAGCAAACAGCTGGGGTCAACATAAGAACCTGAATCGGATGAGGATCGCAACTCTTCTTCTGTCTGTTCCACTCCACTGCCTTTTTCCAAAGATCGCTTTGATGTCCCACATCCTGTTGTAGTCCCTGCTCCATCATCATGGCCTAATTTCATTGAAATGTTAGCTTCCATGCAAGCACAATATGGATTGGTATGGTCAGTGAGCCGCCGATGGAGGTCACACAACTTTAACTACGAAACAGGCGCACTGCTCCCAGTGATTTGGGATTAATGAACCTCCTATGTTTTGCCCTTACCAATGCGTGTGTTTCAACTACAACAATCAATTCCCATGGACCGACCATTTGTGTTATTTTCTGAAAGGACGCTACGCTCCACAGATAATTCTACTAACTCGGGAGCGGAAGTGTGCAGTTATGGACGACTTAGACTCGACGTAATAGCTAGACCAAGGGGGGGGTTAGAGTCCATGGTCTTTTCCGCCCAAGCCTATGCCTAATTATCATGACAGCAACACGCACGCTCTTTCCCACCCCAAGAGCGATCACTGCAAGCATGTACATGCTGTCCACAGCACACACGCGCACAAACCAACTAAAACACCCTATTGATTCGCGCCAACCGACCATGTGCAAAGAGAGAACGGTAAACGTTCTCAATGTATATGCCCTCTATTGATTGTCACTCAACCGGGACAATTAATTTGTGTGCGTGGAGTGTTTGACGTAGAAGAATCGATGAGCATCTTCATGAAATTCATAGCATTGGCCTAAGCGCTTTCTGGCCTGTAGGTCAAAAAGACATTAATTTAGAAAGAACATGGATTTTCGTAAGCTTTATGGACTCGATTAGACACCCTAGCTAACCACATCAGTTTCCATCATACCGATCACTTGCCCCAGTGTGCTTTATCTCGAAGCTAACTAAAGTCTAGTTTCCTTTATAATTAGCTTGCCCCAATCTCACCATTAGTGCTGTTGCTTCGGTAAGCATAGCTGACTAAGAATAACTACCGTTTCTCATAGTTAAAACAGAACGTACCCTATAAACAGAGAGCAGCCGAAGGCTGTGTGTGGGACATAACTGAAAGTGAAAAAGTACGAGAGAAAAAACATGGAAAATAAGTGGCAGAAATGATAAGCTTCTTCGTGTAGAATTTATCTCGGCAATTCTCACGCCAGTAATGTGAACGACATCCAGCTAATCAGTAAGCTGCGGGAAAATACCCGTTTAGTGATACTGATTGAAAATTATGAAGAAACGCCTGGGGTGGGTAAATGAGGGTACTTAAAGGCATGTATATTCACAAACTCTACCAAAACTTGCATGCTTCATAACATCACTACCGCTTACCCTTGATTGCTCCCAGAAAGAAACCAGCTACTGACGTCGTGGTGAAGCATACTTGACAGCAACTAGGAAGTGGTTGGTAGCGAGTGTATGAACATTAAATGCTGAAGCTGTTCAGCAAACAACTCGCTGAAAGGATAAGCTCGCCTACTAAATGAGATGAATATACGTAATATACGTAATTAAAAACAATTTGTTTGCTAGTTTATGCACCGAGATGAGCTCCTGGAAATCCCACACAGTAATCCAATTCTTTTTCTGGAGTATTGGAAATGTTTCTCACTTTGATGTATGGCTTTGTTGGAAGGGTTGGACCGAAGAGTTAGCAGTGTTGTGGGACGTGTTGAAAAAAAGTTTGGAAAATAATCAGCAAATTTATTCTTCTAGTCTTCTCCGAAACAATGAATTTCCGTTTTTCATAAAGGAAACTACTCACAAGGTTGCTGAAAACTCTTCGACAGCCCACGACCGGTTTCGCCCTTCTTGGGGCTCATCAGGTAGGCGCAGTCCCCGAGTTTACGTCAACCGCATGTTCTACTTGAACCCAAATTGAACTATTATCGAAAAATACACTCATTGCAAATCAATTTGGTTCTCTCGAGAGACTCAACTGAATGTCTCGTTTATGATATTATACAAGTGAATGTGCTACACACAGGCCGCCTCATGTTTCATTTGGCACGATATTCGAGATATCGCAGTATATTCTCATAGGAACATAAGGCTGACGGAAACTCGGGGACTGCGCCTATCTGATGGGCCCCAAGAAGGGCGAAACCGGTCGTGGGCTGTCGAAGAGTTTTCAGCAACCTTGT
>NW_008751658.1:4260528-4268937 GCF_000715545.1 Opisthorchis viverrini | reverse complement strand
AGGTTGCTGAAAATCCGTCGACAGCCCATGACCGGTTTCGCCCTGGTGCAGCACATTCAGCTGCTTCGAAACACCACAAACGAGAGATTCAGCTGGGTTCCAAGCAAGTCTCTCGAAAAAGCAAATTAGTTTGCAAATGAGTGTATGCTCGCTAATTTCGTGCAATTTGGTTTCAAAGAAACAGTAAGGTTGACGTAAGCCCGTGGAATTCGCCTACCTGATGAGCCCCAAGAAGGGCGAAACCGGTCGTGAGCTGTAGACGGATTTTCAGCAACCTTATGAGCAGTGCATTACCAATATATACAGCAAACCTACCCTACCGTTTTCAGGGTTGATTCCACCTGAACGTAATAAATTAGTTTGCATAAAACTAACGAATTTCACTAGTTTGCAACTGAATGGGTTACACCATGCCGCCCTAAATTTCGAGATATCGCGATGAGCTGTTCCGGCGAAACACACTACTCACAAGGTTGCTGAATATTCTTCGACAGCACACGGCCGGTTTCGTCCTCCTTGGAGTTCATCGGGTAGGTGAAGTCTTCGAGTTTTCGTCAAATTTATTATCTGCTTAAACCGAAATTGCACGAATTTAGCGAAATGCAGTGATCCGCATACCAACTTGGTTTTGATGGGCAACTGAATATGCCTCGCCAGTCCGCCTCTCGCTTCATTTGGCACGATATTCGAGATATCGCAGTATATTCTCATAGGAACATAAGGTTGACGGAAACTCGGGGACTGCGCCTATCTGATGGGCCCCAAGAAGGGCGAAACCGGTCGTGGGCTGTCGAAGAGTTTTCAGCAACCTTGTGAGTAGTTTTCCTCATGAAAATATACTGCGATATCTCGAATATCGTGCCAAATGAAGCATGAGGCGGCCTGTGTGCAGCACATTCATTTGTATACTATCATAAATGAGAGATTCAGTTGTCTTCCGTGAAAACCAAATTGATTTGCAAATGAGTGTATTTCTCGAAAAACTTTCCGCTGGCGGCCTGTGTGCAGCACATTCATTTGTATACTATCATAAATGAGAGATTCAGTTGTCTTCCGTGAAAACCAAATTGATTTGCAAATGAGTGTATTTCTCGAAAAAACTTTCCGCTCTGTTCCAAGCGTTTTCCAACCGATTGAAGTTTGTGTTTACTTACTTACTTGACATAACACATTTCTTGAAAAGTTGTTGAAAACTCCTTGACATTCCATGACAAACTTCGCCCTTTTTGGTCACATAAACTAAGCTTAGTCCCTGAAATTCTATCAGTCTTATGTCCTTTTTTCAGTACCAAGTTGTGCGCAAGTGGCGGAATACATTAATTTACAAATGGCATCACGACAGAGCTTCATCTGACCCTCTCGTTAATACTACTGTAATTTGGCCAGTTGTGCAAGCCCCTTTTAAGCAAAATAAACAGATACGAAAATCTGGCCGCAAATCAAGCCCGTTCAAGGAATGCTAGCTACTGATCCATACAAAGTTTTGTGCCATGTAAAATTTTTTATTTGTGATGACTTCACTCGTCAGTTTTTGTGGATAGCGTGCAGCCGAGATAGGAGAAATCAGTTCTTCAGGCCAGCTCAAAATTATTTGGCTGAATACTTGACATTCCATGTCGAGCTCGCGATGCGAGCCACTCAAATTAAAGCCAAGGCGAGATGCCACCATAGTTCTTCTTCCGAATTCACATACACAGCACAGTAGTTCAAAAACCTAGCATACAGACGGTGAACTCATATACATCGGCTTTGATCAAGAAATACCTGAAATTGCATAAATAACCTCCTGGTCGCTAAGGAATTTTGTATACCATCTTTGAACCTGCTGAAAGCATCCACTCAGGTGGCTGTTAACTACAGACTGTGCAAAGCTGGACAGGAAAATAACTCTTCTGCATTCTACTACCTATTCCGAAATCGGTCAAGTTTTCATTGAGCCTCCGTAAAGCTTCGATGAATTTGAAAAAGTTACGTGGACGATTAGACTGTCGTGGAGCTATCCACAGTGTTTAGGTGAAACCACAAAGCCTACAGAGCGGTTGATTTTGTTCACCCCATTTCTGGGGGATTTATCTTGCAGCGGAAATTAACTCAACCGTGCTTGCACCACCTCGATACCCACACTAATCTTCAAGAATATTTTCTTTCATAATGGCAGTGACTAGTCGATTCAGATGGATATGAGCGACAATCTTGTCTGCTGCATAAAGGGGGCTGATTCCGCAGTAGTTGTCCATCATTTATCGGTTTTATTTCCACTCCTATGCATACATCCTTGGAATCTTTTAAAATGTCTTCCATCCCCCAACTTCTAAATAGCAAGTGGAGAAGTTCATTCTGCAGCATTAGTATTCTGACTTGAACAATTCCGCAGCTAAGCCGTCCACTCCCTTTGCGTTTTAATTTTGCAGTGTATTTATGACCTTAAATGATTCTATGGTTGTGGGTAAGTCAACCAAATAAGTCGTCACTTTAAGTCAGAGCAGACGACTTATGTAGCTCAGAATCAAATCCTATCCTTCTGATGAGCCCAAAATGTGGTTTCCAAGCTTACAGAATTTTCTGTTTTCTATCAGCTGAAGATAATGAACTTTTTGTCCACACATTTCTTTTAGTCCGATAGCGAATGTTTTCTGACAGCTGCGATCCGCGTACGATTAACGCACCTCTTTTTATTTGGTCCGACATTCGATTTTGTTTACCCCAGGTTTTTCGCAAGTTTAGGCCAAACGCCTCTTAGTCACCTCCGAGTCTCTGCATTTGTCGGACCTTGAATTGCTTTGGCAAACGCCAAGAACTACTTTTGGGTGAAGGTAGATATCGATTGCCTAACTTCGTCAAACCAATCTCCCCTCAACCCTCGGTTTAGCCCAATTTTATGCGCAGCAATTACTTAGACACGAGCTGTCATTCGGGCCAGCTTACCTTCGTGTATGATTGAAATTCGATCATCCATAAGCCCTCGCAATGAAGCTTCGCAAAACAACCATCCAGATTCCTCATGCTCCTATTTTTTCACATTCAACTTGAACTGATTTCCTCTCGGACCTATGGAAGTTTGCAAAGTGCAATGCGCACGGCCCTACGCAACGGACAGCCATAAGCAACAATTTCGGGACCAGCACACCGTGCAGATCTATTTGCCACACGGCAACGTAGTCGATGATAAGTCCATGTCCACCTCTTGAGTGAGTCTCTGTATCAAGATGTGTCTACCCCAAACTAAACCACGTCGTTGTTAGTGAAATGGCCAATCAGGACACTATTGCTGTTTTTTGAAAATATTCTGAGAGGATCCAAGTTTCCAAGTCATTGCCAACAGTAAAACCACTCAACAGGAATGCAGAGTCACTTGAACTCGTCGATTATATGAGCACCAACGTTTGAACGTTTGAACGTAGAACTTATTCGTTTCCCACCTGATATTGTCTGGGCACAGGCACCGATAAATGCAATAGAGCTTGCTCTCGAGAGTCGGATGGTCATCATTCTGTACCTGATGCCGACATATTGTTCACTGATTCATTTCTTATGCAACTGTGAGTCTCCTATCGTGTACATGTCACTTTTTTTCCACTCTAGTAAAAAGTATGAGCAGAGCTCCCTAGATCAGTCAGCCGGATGTGACCTAGTGTGGCTAGTCCACTCCAGCAGCCTGAGTATCTTTTCGGCAAGAAAAAACTGTATGTCTAGCCCTTATTCGAGAGGTTTCTCACATTCCACGTTCAAATCCGACCCTCAGGAAACCATGCTTGAACATCACTACCGAACATCTGTGGATAGGAAAACCACGTACATATTGGTTACTCATGAGTAGCTAAAAGCCTACCGGGATATTTTCCATGCTCAAGATACGATGGGGCGTCCAGGTCGACCACAAAGACAATCCCGGTGGACGTTGACAAAGTAATGGGCTGAGACCGTCAGACCTCGTTCTCAACTCTTCAGAAGAACAGGCTTCCGAAAGCTGGGTATTGTTATCAGTTTCCACGGTGAACCATAATCTCGCCATCCGACGAAATTTTCTACCATCCCCTGTTGTGGGGCTACCGGGCGGAATGCTTTATAATGGCATTAAGAGATCAGTGCTGTGAAGTAACAAACGTAAAAGGCTTGGTAGTGGGTGTGTTATATCTGACTGGTGTCTCCGCTCCAGTGGCTTAGTGTCGGAAAAAAAGACTCGCCGACAAGGAACACAGCTGCTTTATTGCAACAAGCGTGTGCACGCGAGTGCGAAAGTTACAACTGCCTCGCGCTATTTCAAGGGCACTTCTTTGACATTGATCCAAGCTGTCTCGTTGGCGCTTAGTGAGCGCCAATCAACATCGACCGGGCTTCTATGAAATGCCCGGACGCTTATCGTAGTCGGTCGTGCTTCTGTGGCGTTTGTTGTGGATTTTGTTGAACTGATTGAGTGATTGACAGGCCTGGGTGCTTGCCGGTTTACCTATTGGGATTTTGGTGGAGTTGTAGGGTCTCAGTGGGATCTGGGCATTGTGGGGCTACTTTCAGGATGTAAAGTCTCTTAATGAAGGAGCTTATTGTGGAGAGATCCTTCGTACAAACTTTGATATCATTGTGCTGTTGAGGTGGTATAGTATTGAAATGGCAGTCTCAGATGTTTGCTTTACACATCCGATGTGGTTACATAGCTAAATTCGTGCTCAGAAAGCAACCCGAACAGTTTACATCCAACGCGATCTTTTCAACACTATGCTTCCGAGTGATATTTAGCTTGTCCTATTCCTGTTGTACATCACCAGCCTTAAAATTTTGGCAGTGGTAATTGGCGTACTGACAAGAAAAACGTTTTCGAATAAGGGATCAGGTTATGTTCAGCATGACGATGCGACAACAGGTGAGTGAAAAGGTTGCGTAGGTGTCAGGACATCATACAGGTAAAGTGCTTAGGACCTGACTAATGGACTCAGGTGAACAGACTGACGGCGTGACTTGTGGCAGTATTTTTCCATGCCATAGATTCACCTTTAGTTGCACACTGCAACAGTGTATGATGAATTTCATGATCAAATCGCTCAGAATGTGTCCTTCTGTTATTGGCTAGATCATCAGTCATAGCCCTGTCCCCCTAACGAAAGCAAGTCGCTGCCCGTGGAGTGTGAGCAACCAGAGGGGCTCTGATGAAGTGCCAGACAGGGATGGCGTAGAAAATAGCGTAGAAAAATAACGGGCGTCGCTATGGCAATCTCTTTTTGAATGTCCGCAGATGCTAGAGTGCAAAATGCTGCAATGAACGCTGGTGTAACAGCACTTCGGTAACAAAATCCACCTGAGTCAATCAGTGATTCGCATTCATTCAGTCGTGATAACTGGTTCACCTAAGTATAACACATTCATACGAATCAGGTGTGAACGTGTTGTTGTTCTAACTTAGTCCGCAGGTGGCGTCGATGGGTATGGATTAGAGCTGATATCAACTACAAGCCTTATTTATCAGCGCATCTCACTAGTGCAACATGATAGTTCAACCCTGAGGTCCACATGACCCAAACTTCGCTGGCGTGTGAAACATTTCGCCTAACGTTAACACGTCGATTCGCCAAGGTGAAATAGTGTGGTCTCATCGGTTATGTGAGTCACATCTAGACAGAGATGGAACACGAATAGTGGTAGGCGTCGATCACCCCATTTGTGACCAGTTAGTGCATGTGTAGGGGTGTTTATCTACCGACTGTTCCACACTGGCGAACGGAGACATTTGAGCAAATCACTGTGATACTGTTACGGAGTCGGCAGTTACTCATACGCAAATTCAACCAATGCCGAAAACAACTCATTTTGAACCATATACAGGCCAATACAAAGGACCAACTTCCAGAACACCAGAAGTAAAAACCCGTTATCAGGAGAGGAGGTTGGTGACCAGACACTAGAAATCTGAGAGTCCGGAAATGCAAGAAGTGAAGATTTGAGTCCACACTGCTTATTCACACGAAGCTACGTGACACTCCGTTATTGCGCAACTTGATACAGAGCGAACCATCAACCGAAATTTAGTCATCATATCTGCAAAACGAGCAGATACACTCCCAGGAACACAATAATCTGTTTTGTCTCAAGTCAGTCAAACTCTGACGTGCTTGTGCTAATTCTCTCGGCTGTGTAGCAGCCATAGGAGTAACTATGGATTGTAAGTTACGACTTTGACCGCCACCGGAACTTTACACCTGCATCGAAAGACTACTGTAAGTCCACTTTTCTCCAGAAGGAGAGATGCCCTAGTTTGCTAAACACATTTCTCGTGTGAACACTTTTTATGTGTGTTTTCACATCGCTGACATCTGCCAACTGGCCCACATCAATGGACAACCTTATCTAATATACAACACATTCTCAGCCAGCGAATGAGTATCATTGAAAATAGCTGGACTCAAGCAAATGACGTTTGGAATGTTTTTGTTTCATTTTATTGGTAGAGTGTGAGGTAGCCCAAAATCAAGGGCAAACGAAGAACTTTCCTCCATCTTTGAAAATTCAACACTCAACACTCCTCGTCAAGAGTTCAAGAGACTTCATTCTACAGAGCGAAGAGTCTATGCAGCCTGGATCAATCAGAGCGAAAGAAGGGATTTTTGAAGAAGAAACTGTTGCAGAATGCGTTTCATTGAAATTCACGATGAAACGGGGACACAAACAAACTCGGTTCATTCAGGTAGCAAGAAAGATCTGTACTTGTTCATTTAATTTGAAGGCGACGATGTCAAAACAGGTATCAGTTGCAGCCTCAAGTTTGCAAAAACTACACTCATTTGCAAATCAATTTGGTTTTCAAGAGAGACTCAACTAATCTCTCGTGAACCTAGGCTGTCTAATGTAGTAGTAGTAATAGTCTATGAGTTCTGCGGTTGCGGAGACACCCCTATCGGCAGTCCAGACAGATACCTAGTGCAATGTGCTGCAGAAGACATCCCAAATTACGTAATGCAGATACTGTCAAGGAAACCGTCGGGTCAAAGACCGAATCGGAATCCTTCGTTGTCAACAGCCAGATATCTATTGGTCATCGGATTGACTCGGTTAACCTCCAAACACAGATATTCTAGTGATAAACGAAGCGCTACTGATAAAAGCAAACCAACCAAGACTATGTCATTTGCAAATCAATTTGGTTTTCACGAGTATTTGTTCTGCACAGACATGAACCTAGGCTGTCTAATGTAGTAGTAGTAATAGTCTATGAGTTCTGCGGTTGCGGAGACACCCCTATCGGCAGTCCAGACAGATACCTAGTGCAATGTGCTGCAGAAGACATCCCAAATTACGTAATGCAGATACTGTCAAGGAAACCGTCGGGTCAAAGACCGAATCGGAATCCTTCGTTGTCAACAGCCAGATATCTATTGGTCATCGGATTGACTCGGTTAACCTCCAAACACAGATATTCTAGTGATAAACGAAGCGCTACTGATAAAAGCAAACCAACCAAGACTATGTGCACAAAACCAGTTGAAGCAAGTGGTTTGGTTGCACTGACATTGGTCGAATGACTTGTAGGAATCAACCAATCAATGTCAGCTCAAACTTATTTCAACTCTTTACCTACGTAACTTTTATGTCTTACGCCCCGACTGAAGAGATCAATAGAGGTGCTGACATCGTGGCATTTCTTTGTCATTTCTGACGAGATGGCTGAAGGGGACACTATGCTTATAATCAGTTCGTTAATTTGATGGTCCAATTTATGTCTCTTTGTGCGTAAAACTGAACGTGTTCCGAAAGATAGTGTTTACCAGAGAACGGCACTCAAAAACTATCGTTTTAATCGCCCGGGGAGGGGTGTCTAAAACCTATGTTATCAAGCTTCATAAGTTCAGTATTTGTAACAGATGGGTTACCATGAGCTGCGTGATCGGGAACAAGCACCCAAATGTTCTCTGTCAAGTAATTTTTGCCCCTAGTGGTACTGATAAAGTGCTATGATAACGTGTTCAAACACACAGAAGTGCGAAACTAATGCATGTGGTTCCTCGTCAATACAGTTTAACACAATAACTACAAACAATTGGAATAGATAGAATCTGTTATCACGGTACCCCAAAAGTCAGCTGAGTAACTGATCGAACGCTATTTGTCACGTGATCAGGGCAAACTCGAAGGCCGTACGGATGATTTTTGATAGAATGTTTCCTAATCTAGAAACTATGCTGGACTGCATCAGCTGGTGTCAAGCGACACTACTTCATCGGTATAGACGGGGCAGTGTGTAGAGCAAATAAAGAGACTATGATGGGTTGATCAAGGGACCAATGTCAACACTGTAAAGTGATTGAGCTATTGGATGCAAAAATGAGTTTAGCGATATCATGGTAGGTGAGATGTATATGTATACTCTGTCTCAGCCGTCATGTTATATTATCTTTATATATGCTATGTATATAATATATATAT
>NW_008751658.1:4247215-4260366 GCF_000715545.1 Opisthorchis viverrini | reverse complement strand
TATATATATATATATATATGGATTTTGTGGCTTTTTGTTTGCTTGACTGCACAGACGATCTGCCTGTCGTTCGGCTTTTGCTTGCTCAGTGAATGCAACGACTTTCGGAGAATTCTCTTTGGTTGGAAAGAGTAGAATATATGTCTGTGATTGTGGGACTGATAGAAGTTGCACTCCTGGAGTTTTAGTGCTTTTAAAGATCAGTCGCAGTGAACATTCTTGACAACACCGGGTTTTGAATGATCTAGTCAGTACAGACGAAGAACTCTCCATACGGCAGAAATGTAGATGAAAGAAGGAGTTCACTGTTTCATTTTTCTCATGAACCGACCGAATAAAAAAAACCTCCGTGAGTCGGCACGCACCCATTCTCAAAACAACACAAAACCACTCAACGGTACATTAATAATACCGTAATGATTTTGGTGTGCCAAAATCTTCTGCCTATACAGTGATATCCAGCTGCGCTGGTCCACTGCACTTAAGCCACCAGAGAGTTCAGATTAATACATTTAGGGGCAGGTCGCGTGTTTTAACCAATGCAATTAATAAGTCATTTCGACTAGACCGGTTCACTTTCCTTTCCAATTCGCCAGTAAGATAAGGAAGTCGGTGCATCTTTAGCTGTAATACGACGCAGCTCATTAATAAATCTAGTGCTTCCTGTTAGTTTGGCCATGTCGAGGTGCATGTTTTAATGGATGTTGTCACACAACTGAGCATGGACCGCTGGATGATGAACTGATTGTCCGAGTCGACTGACACTAGCTTTAGATCATCGTACATTTACCGAAATACCATAATCATGCTCATGGCTGAAACAACATGAGGACTACCGAAAATTACATTCACTTCTTTGCTTTCCCTTACAGCTCACCATCACGATGAAACTTGATCTTCCAGGAACTCGACCGATGTGCACTATTGGACACCAAGTGCAACGTCACGGTTATAAATCATCACCATACATGTCAGTGTCCAATATCCTGGAGATAATTAATACGTTCACTTAAACCCTTAATCACCAGATATATTCTCTTCTATAGTACCAACTTTCCATTCTCCCCTGGCACAGTTATTTCGATGAACGGTATTTTGTGCTCTTCGGATAAATCTTGTGACCTTAAGGATAGCTTTACCGTAAACGAAGTGGCAGATGACAAGTGTCGACGGAAACTTCGGAAACGCTACGGAAACTTCGAGGCGTTCTGAGAACAATCTGAGTTGCCTAAAGACTGGATGAACCAGATGCAGTTTACTGAAGGACCCTGCAACCAAATGTCGTGACACGTTTCTATATTTGCAAGAATGCACTGTAACCTACGAAAACAAAGGTACTCTCATTGACGGAACACACTAACCGTGAGGTTGCTAAAATCTCCTCGACGGTCCACGACAGGTTTTGCCTTCTTGAGTTTCCTCAGTTAGCTACAGTCCCCGATTTGTCGTCAGCCTTATGATCCACTTAGACACTAACTTGTACGTTATCGGCGAAATGCCCCGATTTGCAAGTTAAGCTGGTGTTAGTGCGAGACTCGACCGAGTCCTGCAGAATATGTCGTTTATGACTCACACTCATCACTCTACACAAAGACTGTCCTATTTTTCAGCTGGTACAACATTCAAGACGTCGCAATATGTTATCTTGACAAACATTATAAAGCAGAGACTCTGCTGGAATTCGGTTGAAGCTTCCGTTAACACCAACTTAATTTGCCTGCCATCCAATTTCACCACAACATATTCTTCCATCATGCGACATTACTGGTGATGTTATTGATATCTTGACAGTGCAATACAGGTCTTGTCCGTTTCGGAGCTTCTCAGCTTGATCAAGTCACTGATTTTCCAGTTTCTGTATCAGACTTGAACACCAAAATCCTATGTTTTTGGTGATAACTATACATTCGCAAAGTAAGCTAGTGTTAACGGGTGATCCAGCTGTAGCATATCGTGAACGGGAGTTTTAGTCCAACATCGACTTAGTTAGAAATTATATGCTAATTCTGTTTTCAGATTTGTTTCTTGGATGAAGAGGGATAGGCATTAAAACAACTGAAAGCAGTCCTGATTTTTGTTGGATTGAGTGTTGCCCCAAAAACATAATAAGTTACTGTAATTAGTGTCGTTGCGCACTAGTACCGACGTATCACCATGACTGCTTACTACCTGGCCAAATGATGAGTAACGTCAGGAAGAGAAAGGTCTATTCTCACAAAAGGGTAATCAAGCCAATAGCTCACAGTCCGGTGATGTGCAGCGAGTTCTTAGCGTCACCATGCTCAAACGGTTCACATAGGGCCAGGTCCAAAGATGACAACATGACACGCACCATTCTGTGATGTAATGATCGACGGTCCCTGTCTTCACGCTAGTCTCGCTGACACGTAAACTTGCCTCGCTACCTGTCGTCTGTATGTACACTGCATGCATGTTTGGAATACAGGTCGATTAAACCAAAGAAATCAGTTCACGTACCTACCCACATCTAAATGTATTTCATTCACCAGCTTGGTGACGCCACCACATTAGCTGAACCGATTGGACGACGGCACTTGTGGTTGTGCTCGCGTGTTGAGTTATCTAAATCTCTGGCGTATCGAGCGCTCTAGTAAGATGTACACACAAATTGGGCATATAAAAGATTGAGACAGCATTCATGCAAACAGACATTTTGAGGTACGTATGAGGAATGTGTACTTCTTTTGCTAGAAAGGCGCACCTTCAGCTAACAGTTTGTGCACGCGGGTGAGTTGAAAGTTCGTACAAGGACATAAACCAATATGCACCGGTGCAGATAACTTTACTTCTCCTATGCAGACCTACTGGGATCGTCTAGACGGGACACAACTCATAAGGGTTCCGGAATCTCGTTGATGGCCAACCAGATAGCTCCCAAGATTCCGTCAAACTTTTCTCCTACCTGAACTCAAACTAGACGCAGTTTGCCAACTACACTCATTTACAAACTATTTCGGTTTCAACGAGAGACTCACTGAATCCCTCTGAATCCATCGTTTATGATGTGGAGTAGCCTTAAGGAGGGCGGAACCGGTCGTGGGATATCAAAGGGTTCCCAGCAACCTTTTGAGTAATGCGTTGATCTGGTGTCTGGATTAATTTAAAACTTTACTGAAGCCGGTTGCAAAGTGTTTGATAACATTTTGGTTTTCACGGAAGACCCACTTGAATCCAAACTAGATTTCTCATTTATGATACTGCTCAAATAAAAGTGCTGCGCAGTACTCACCCCACATCTCAATGGGTACGATATTCGAGATATCGCATTGGATTTCCACGAAAGAACTACTCACAAGGTTGCTGATAACTCTTCGACAGCCCACTACCGGTTTTGCCCGGTCAAACACTCGGTCTGACTTTCGGGCAGTTCACATGAGCGAGGCTCCAGATATAGTCTGCAGTACAAGCAAGGTGTACATCCAGTAGTAATAATGTTGTCAGTATTTAGTTGATGTTCGGATAATTCACAACAACAAACTTAGCCCAGTTTCGATTGTGTGAATCTGGAAGGAAGCCGTCAAAGGCAAAGTCGAATAGCTGCTGCACGCTGAAAGATGAGCACAGAAACGAAATAAACAACTGAATAAACTAAATTAGTCGGATTTCATTACGTAATTCTGCTTCCTTCCGTAAGTTCCCATCTATGTTGCGGTCACCAGTAGGGAACCCAGATGGAGTGTCGCCGTTAGTTAAAATAACATAATATGCAGTGGTGAGAAACGTGATGTACTAGTGCTCTCCTTGTGTACCTGTCTCCATATTCAATTGATAAAAGTTACAATAGTCAGCATTCTAACCGCCCAAGAAAAATCGTCTCTTCCGAAGAGCGAGTTTTGAAAAAATGCAGTTTCTCTTTACTAGAACACTCTTGAAGAAATTCTCCCCACCCACCACCACCACCACAGAACAAGATATGAAGTATTAGTCTTTAAATGTTTGATCTACACTCAAACAGCAAAAACCAAGATGGAGGCGTCCTATGTCACAGACGCAATTGTATTAACGGGGTTATATTTTTACAGTGACCCCACAGACCAGTCAGAACTTCTTTATTGGACCTGAATGGATGCTTTAACAATCTGGCAAGCAGGACATTCATTTTCCGATACGAAGACTACAGCAAGAAAACATTCATCAGGACACAAAATTCTGTCCTATAATTTTCGGGAAATTTAGCAAAGCTGCGAATGAATTCTATGTTGTCGCGTTCATATAGAACCTTTTAACAGCAGTAGTGTGCGTAACCCACGCCAATGCATGCTGCCGCAACATGGTGAATTTGTACAGTAAGCATCGGCTTCCATCATCTCATCCGCTAAACAGTAGTACCCTTTCCGACCGAATGAAACCAATGAACAAGATGATTTACCCTTTAGTTAACGACACGTACGATACCAACTATGGGAAACATCGTAATTACTAAGCTGGCAGTTTCTGGAACCGAGCGATTTGAGCCACACGAGAATGTCATTCATATAGTAAGGCACAGTAGTAACACAGAGGCTTACTTATTGAACAGTGACAAAGGCTAGGATGCAGCCATGACCTGTAACAACTGGACAGTGCAATTTTTTCTCGGAGCCCAGAATTAATGAAACTGCACCTAGAGTAAACGCATAAACCTGGTGCACATATGTATTAAGCGATAACAACCACTTTGAAGACGCACGATGTTTTTATTTCATTACTAGGTGGTTTCCAAACTAACACCATCTACTCTGCAAGAAGCAAATGCGGATTCTAAAATTGTTTCCTTGTGAGAAAGAGTAGGCTGGGGCAGCCTAATCGAAACTCGGGTGTTCTCATTTGCGTGATGTACCGGCTTCCCAATATCGAAGTTAAATAAATAATGTTTGGGTGAAAAAAGACGGTGGACTGTTTAAAAACGAGTTTTCTACTCCAGGACATTGGTAAACGGGAACAGATTATCAGCAGAGTCCTTTTCGAGATTTCGGCGTTGCTGCGATTCAGCATAGCACATTGTTTCAGGATGATTCCGGTGTATCATGATATAATGCATAGTTAACCTGTTGTCTTTTTTAGTCTTTCATCTTATTTACCTCAGTTCAGCTCCTCATGTAATACCCACTTGCTTCCTATTCCCTCACTAGGTCCTGAATAATACGTGTTCACATGGCTTACGTTTCACCGATAAACTACACTTTTACTGGTTGGATAATGACACGCCCCCGAAGCAAGTTACAAGTAACATGTCCCTTGGTTAATCTGACCGTACATTGCTGCGAAAGAACCTGCCCGGCGTAAACCACTTATAACAGCCAGACATACATGTACCTATCTATCTCGCAATCCATTAATCTGGGGAGAGCTTACCTTCGTCAGCCGTCCGCCAGACCCACCGGAAAACGACCACAGCTGCTGCGTCAGTGGGGCACGTGATCACGAGGCTGGCCGTCCAATAAGCACGCACTCCTGGCCGTTTCCAATGGGCACACGACTGAGATAGCGAAACATGTTCCGAACATGTTTGTGACCTTCAAGAAAACGGTGCACTCAGATTCACTCTAATTGGCTGAACTGACCTTCCATTTTTAGTACTTACTTTGAGATTGGCTAAATCGAAACCGTCTAGGCCTACGGGCAGTCAGCTGATTGGGAGCGGCAGAGAAGCAGTCCATTCTCTCGACCTGGTTCTCATGGCTGTTATTCGGATGTGAGCTAACCATGTGGGTTGTGATTTTCTTTTTCGTGTGTGCTCTGCATACAACCGTCTTATTGTATGCAGAGGAGCAACCTTTCGATAGAACAGCCAATTGCACATCAAACTGGAGTCCATGGTCCTTTGTGGTTCCAGCCTTCTCGGAAAGGCCTCAAGTCATTGAACAGCCAATCTGTGCCCGAAAGACGCTGACATTTTACAGGCACCGTACGTGTATTTGCGACCACCAGTCGACCAGCACGTACATCGCAAAAGCTGGCAATGAATGTATACACAGATCACTGTTTCCAGCACATGTATGCATTGTGTTGACTCGCGATCCTCTCTTTGGGATAGGAAATGCATCTGTGAGGTTACGGATTACGCCGGTTACCCAAACATCAAATTCAGACGAGCTCTATAGAATCACCTACGTTCCTCGTAGATTATCTGCATCTACAGAACTGAGCAACCAAATGCGCTCGAAGCAGCTCGACAGTGCCACGGAGAAGACGTCTGCAGTGGAAGTCAAAACTCTGCATAAAGATCAGTTTGATATTTTGTCCTGGACTCTAGGTGCGGTAATGTTATTGATCGGTGTATCTTGCACTGTATACCTGACCTATATCTGTATCTGTATCTGACACTGGTGCGTTCATACAGACTAAGTTTTTCGTACACTCAACTCTGGTGCTTTTAGGGCTCGATACAGCTTGTGTTTCATATTCTTCTATACTTGATTCCACCATTACATTGTTTATCATTTCTCGTCTTCATCCTTAACGCTAGGTTACCGGGAGACCTTTCATCTTATTCGTGCTAAATTGTCTTTGAATAGCGTAATCCTATATTCGTGCTAAATTGTCTTTGAATAGACGTAATCCTACTTACAAGAAAAATCACCGACAACGAACCAATGGATTAGTTCTGTTTTGCGATTGGCAATTCTTATGGGAACCTTCGGAAAAATGATGTGGGAGCACCTCGGAACTGTTTAAACAATTTGTTCACAAGACCACAGCCGTATTTTTCTGGCCTGTTGACTTGCTAAGGATTTCAATCACTGATATTTTTCGGTTGTTTAAGATCTAATGAACGCTAGAGATTTACTAACATTGGCATTGAAGGAAGGATATTCCAGACCGAATTATTTCACCCAGGCAAGCTTGTGCAATCTGTAAATAGTTTACCACCACAAAACTATCGCGGTTAGATGACCATTTATAATACCATAATAGTTCGTCACCGACGGTCGATCAGAACACGAGTCTGGTGCATTGGTCCCAGTTCCACGTGAGTATTGTGTGCAGCCGCCTGTCGTTTCCATAGTGTCAGCCAGCAGCAGCATTTCATCCAAACAGCCTGCGAACACTGGAGGCCCCGTTTTGAACTTAAGACCTAAACAGCGTTGCTTAAAAAAGTCTTCAACGAGCTGTCACTAGCTCAGCTGTTATGTTATTTTCCAACGCCACATGTTGCAACATACTACCAAAACGTACTCTGCGTCGGATGGACGATCCTATGGATGCTATGATAGCAACTGTAGCAACCACTCATTCCAGAAGTAGAAACTTTTGGCGTTTAGGCTACTTAATTGCAGCTGCCCGGTTCCGTTTACGCTTTGGGAAGTTATGCAGATGTGGACGTCTGATGTTTATACCACATCCTTCTTGCTATCTACTTTTTCACGGAGTTTCACCATATGGGCGTTGTTACTCGTCAACCAATCAATGGTTTCTATTGAACCTCATAAATTTTCAAGAGCCCTCTTTTCGGGAAAAGTCAAACAGTTGGCGGTGATTCATATTTCCACCAAACTGTAAAGGTATTCGGGACTCAGAATCAAAGAACACATTGACTGGCGCTCTAGTGTTAATGAGTTTTGCTACCGTCCGATAGGACGCATCGTCATTTTTCCTAAAATTGTCATACTAATGAGCAGACATGGAATGAGTGCTTAAGGACTCGTCGGTAGTCGCTTGCCCATTAGTAGTTCATTGTGTCCACCTGACTTGTTGACTACCTCTCCCGAGTCCGAAAATCACATAGTCGTTAACATGAGTCAGGACTGCTTTGGCTTAAAATGCCTGAAGCAAGAAATCCGAAGATATGGTCCTCCAGGCCTACTGAAGGGGCACAATAACCCTTCTATCACCAAGTCTCAACGTGTTAGGTAAACGGTGATGAAATCAATAGAACCAGTCGTTGGGTGGTGGTAAGCACAGCTATTCAGCGTTTCTCTCCAGAATTAGAACCATGCGGTAGCCAAATCCTGAAGTTCAGTATGAACCTCCACAGCATAGTAAGCGCTGCCACATCTCAAAGTAAACATTGTTGTCACTCATAACAGTGCGACTTCTGTCCTTCTTTCAACATTCCAGGCCTCGAAAACAGTGTTCCTCATGTATATATATATGGTCGTCTGTGGTGACCAGGTCCAGCATACGCACCCGATGTTTACGTGTAGCTAGGTGTGTGTTTCTATCTGTCTTTCAGTCGCCAATAGTCCATGTAGTTATATAAGTGCGGTTGGTTACCACTTGACAGTCTTTCTGAGCTAATCTTGTCTACCGGTTTTACATAGTTCTGTTAATATCAACCATCTAGGTTACCTCAAGGTGTGTTCAGCTGAGCGGTTTCATATCATCTTAATTTCAAAATCGTTGTCTGGACGTACAGTGTGCTAAAGCTTCATGCCCTTCCGAAGCTTGAATTACTTTTCGTTTTTTCACATCTAGGGAACATTCGGCTGCTATGTTTGAAAGGAAATTAATCGACCAATACCGTACTTTAACTGACATCCATCGTTCATTCACTGTCAAGACACAGTTATGAAATTACTATGGCTTTGGGTAATAGCTTCAGATACACCCACTTTCTGAGCGACTTTCTTTCCACAAAACTATAGAAATCTTTTCGCACCTAGTGTGTAGGGAACGTCGTAGGAGTGGAAGGTTTTTTTACATTTAGAAATTATCCTAGTCGGCAAACAAATTCTGTACACCAAATGCGGGCCAGCTACACTGATTCTGCAAGGGTTGCACCCGAGAAGGGACTCTGATCACGTTTGGAACTGGCGTTCAGCCGTGATTCCCGATCCTTTCCTTAAATCGCCATGCATGCAAACCAGGAATGGAAGCGTCAGTATTAGCGCCACACTCTATCATGCGATAAAAATCGGTTTGTGCCGCCCATCTGTGCACCACGCTGTTCATTTGGTAGTTCATTCAGCCGTTGGTTTGCAAACAGAGCTAGCGGATTCCTATCTTAAGGGTGCCATCAACTGTGCTATTTCGGTGACGGATCATGACAATGTAAGGCTTACACTGATGCTTCTGTTGTCACCGATCAACGCAGTAAATTGATATGTCCACACTGGAGTCATTTGGCGACGTGCCCCTCGGACGTTCATATATTGGTCATATATGAAAGTCGTTTTAGTTAGAAGTTGCATTCGGTACGTCTTGGACACAATAAGTCCATTTGGGCTTAACAACAAAGCTTCTGTGATAATTGGGACAAAATCGGGGAGAGAATCGGAAGGACTGGAAACAGGAAATGTGCACGATTTCTTCATTGTTTGGTTGTTCCATAACGCTGCGGCATGATGTACTGGCTTATCACTTTCTCGACTTGAATTAGGTTTGCATTAGAAGTGCCATGTTTCATGCGCCCACCTGAGAGATCCAGCGACTTCTGACCTCATTATGTAAATTGAAGCCAAAAGACGATGTCGGCACTCTTGGGCTCTTCCAGTCCACCTAATCCATTTAGCTAAAAAGTTGGCCGAAGAATTTAATAGTACACCAGATGGCCAGCAACCCATCAGATGCTCACGTGATTCTGAATCTTAAACGTGCTTTTTTCTCTGAAAGAAACCCTTCAACCCTCATCTGCACGGGCGTCATGGAGTTGCACACAAATAGTTGCTTGTTCCTCTGAAGACAGTCAAGCCATGGGGTGGATCAATTACCAATCATCTGTCACAAATGTCATTAGTTTAAGCCGTCGCCTAATGAAATGTTTGGTATCAGTCAATTTGAAAAGGTTTGGAACCGATTGAGAAGTCATCGTTTCAGAAGAACTTGGTAAACAATCCGTAGTTCTTATTTGGGCAACGTTTCGCTTTTGACACAAAAGCCTCATCAGGTTAAGTGAACAGGTCACCAAATTGGCCAGGTTATAAGACAGACGGGAAACCGATCAGTAAGTCTTCTTCGGATTATCATGCTAGATCAGTGTTGAGTGCCAATAAGCGGCTCTTGTCGGCTAGTGTGGTTGCCAAAATCTTGAATTAATGGGTTGAAGGAGTTCCAAATTGGTTTCGATCGCTTTTTATTCCTTAATCTTCTACTTCAGGGTGCTTCAAATGCTGATTCACCTCGGGTGCCACTGGTAGATTTTCCTTGTTTTTCGTGGCCATGTGAATGTTGCGACCATTTAGTTGGGGGGAGGGGAGGTGGGTAAGCACAGAAAAAGCTGATGGGACAGCGGCCCAAATTGAAGTAAAGAACAAACTCTGGGGTAGTGGATATCCAGCTAGCTTGATTAGGCGTCAATTACGAAGGGTGTTGATACCGGTAGCGAAACCCAACAGAGAATTGATAGGGACCGCTCATATTCCATATAAACCAGGGAAATTGGAGGTCATTCGATGAATTTTAAACACGGCTAACATAAGAGTAGCTTTCCAGAGGGGGAACACTCTGCGCTCCGGACTGATGCATTTGAAGGATTGCTTCCCGGCAGACAGAACCAGGGTTTAATTACTGCACCACGGTCTACATAGGACAGACGGTCAGGGAACTGTGCATCGGAATCGGAGAGCATAGTAGAAAAATAAACAGGCCGCTGAGAAAAGCAGATGAATATCAAGCGTTACTGAAAGACTCGGCAATGGCGGAACACGCATTGGACACGGGACACAAAATAGACTTAGGAAATGTTGAGGTTTTGAGACGAGGACTACGGTTCACGTCACAGAGACTGATAGCCGAGGCGGTGGAAATCGCCAAGCCTCCCAGCGTTAACAGAATAGAATGCGTTGAACTGGCAAGCGTGCAGAGAACTGTCTTGGGTCAGTCGAGCTAAAACGTGTTGGTGTGCGATTATCAGAGGGAAGAGTAGTCATCATCTGGATTTCACTTAACCTTACCCACCTCCCCTCCCCCCAACCAAATTGTCGCAACATTCAAATGGCTACGAAAAACAAGGAAAATCTATCAATGGCATCCGAAGTGATTAAACAAGTGAAGTACCCTGAAGTAGATGATTAAGGAACAAAAACGATCGGAACTAATTTGAAACTCCTCCAACCCATCAATTCAAGATTTTAGCAACCACACTAGCCGACAAGAGCCGTTAATTGACACTCAACACTGATCTAGTGTGATAATCTGAAGAGGACTTACTGATTGTTTCCCCGTCTGTCTGGTGACCTGTTCACTTGGCCTGATGAAGTTTTTGTGTCAAAAGCGAAACGTTGCCCAAATAAGAACTACCGATTGTTTACCAAGCTCTTCTGAAACGAAAAAAATGTTCGGTAGTTTTAGATCCTAAAATACATTTGAGCTGGGATATATTAGCAAGGGACTTACATGATCCGAGGCTTAAGATAGATGTCTTAGTCCACTCCACGTAACTGTGTAGAATTTCCACCAAAGTGTAGAGCGCTGATTTACTGACTGCAAGGTCTGCGGTTCGAATCCGATCTCTCCCTCTCGACTTCCTCTGTCTAGGTTTGGGCGATCTAGCAGTATCTCAGCCCTCTTGCCTCCTTCATGTGGTACGGCATCTAGGCACCGAAAGGGTGCTACAGCTGGGCGAACGAGTGCAGAACTTGCCTCATTTGTTACACCTTAAGTGGTCCACAATCTGCTCGTGTTTGGCAACACTATAACACAGAGGCTGTTAAGATCAAGTAAACTGAGAGTTCTAGGCTCATTTCAACACGATGTTTGAATTACACTGTGGTACATCGATGTTACCGTTTGATTGAATTTCGAATTTAAAATAGCCGTATGCTATTTGTATGCTCAATGATCTGACATCTCCTGGGAGCAAGGCTGTTCCGAGTTCGATTAACTAATGTGACACAGATGATGAAGGTCTCGGCAATAAGTGAACATGAGTAGTGGTTTTGGTATGTTGTACGCCCCCTGCAGACATCTTTGGATATACAGCCTATCCGGATACGTGTAACCTAGTGCTGCTCTGTAAAGTTGCGAAACAAGGCAGGCTGTTTTGCCTTCGATCGGAGCCGGACCAACTAGTTGCTATCGTGTCTATTCCGATACGTTTTTTGAATCGTCATGCCTAAGCATTTGACGCTGCTGCATCCCTGTTCACTCCAGCTGAGCCCACTGGAGTGCGTGATTGATTCAGGTGTTGCTAGGCCCCATAAGGTCGGATTACTGAGACAACCAGAGCACTAACACACGTGTGGCCTCAGCTTAACAATGTGTATTGGTGGAGTCATAGGCTGATGACACACCGCCTGACTCCGAGGCACGCCGATCTCTTGGTCTGATCGATCAATCGTGGTGGGCGAACTGTACGTTCACTGTACAAGTCAACCTTGGCCAACAGATCAAAGGCCACCCGATCAACCACCACTGGGTCAACAGGACACTTTTTCATCGATATCCATGTGACTCACTCTCAAAAAATTAATAACCCACTCGCGATAGAAAATACCACAATGCTTTAGAGATATAATCGTCTTTCTACATTCCGAAACATTCTGTGGAAGCACCATATGTCCGCTATTGCAAAACTCTTGAACCATAGTAAGAGAAAGAGCCACTGTGCTACGCAGGCACTGAGTAGTTTTTTGGAGCATATTGGCACCAGGCCGTCCAAAAGATAGATGCTTCTTTACTTGGTGCAACAAGACCACTCAACTCGTTGAATCTGTGTAGTTCATCGGGCAACATCTCTGGTATTTATAATCCTTAAGGGCAAATTATCATATGGGTCGATGAATAAGTCCTGTACATCTGCGCGACTCTGGCTCCACTTCAACGAACTGAAACATGTGGGTCGGTTTTTCATATTCTGATATGGAAGTACATTTGAATTAGGGTAATTGAGGCTTCATATAGACATTTTCACGTTTGTTCAAAAGTCTGGGTGTCGAGTAAAATTTCGCAGTTAATAGCTTCTAGGTGATCACTGGATTTAGTACCGGTTATCTCAAACTCGCCTGCGCGTCGTGAAATAATGTAGACCTGTTCTATGGAATGCTTCACAATTTTCCTGCCCATATCTGACAATGTCTCTAGCCATTGATGTGGCCCGTCTCGGGGTCCCCATCCAGGAGGAAGGCAATTACCAGCGCAGCTGAGTTTGCTGGTAATGGCTTACATACTTCATTGCCAAGTCATTGTTTGACCGCCTCTGGCTCTCTTCTACCCTTCACGTGGTTGTGCAAAAAGAGCCCTTCGAGGAAGTCGGTCGACTGGCATACGCA
>NW_008751658.1:4211926-4243615 GCF_000715545.1 Opisthorchis viverrini | reverse complement strand
GCCCGCCCGCGGGATCATTGCAGCACTCAAGCCCGACCACCACTTCAAGGTGGCAGCTTTAGGTCGGTTTGAAAGAGGGTTGAGTCGCTGATCGTCACCACTTCAAGGTGGCAGCTTTAGGTCGGTTTGAAAGAGGGTTGAGTATGTCGCTGATCGTATACTGCTCCTCTATTTTAGTGTTCGGCGTCAAAGATGGTATATCCTAATACCTGCGACGTTTGAAGATGAAGAAGTTCAAAGAAGTTCATAGTTCTCTCTTGATCATATTCGGCTGGTCCAGAAATATGGCCAATCATATTCAGTAATGGACGTAGGATTTACTATCAAAAGTTATGTGGGATGTTTTCATGGTATACATCTGTAGTGTCCATTACTGGCCCGCCTTAGTTGATGCTATACGGATCAACCGGATGCCAAAGTCTTCAGCATTTCAACAATAAGTCGAAAGTAGTTTTGAAAATGTAACAAAGTGCACATGATCAGTCTGTGCACGGGAAATAATCGGCTGCAGACAGCATCACACCCTATTACTGAGTGAGGAAAGACGTTTGCGTTGAACGAGTAAGTTAAGGCAATCTTGAGTTAGGTCTGTGCATAATCTAGGCAGCCGGCTATCTCATCCTTTGAATCAACATTGTGGTAATTTTATTCTGCTTCTTTGTGCTAGGCTAAAACAATAGTGTGGGGTAAATACCTGCAACTGTTTAGCAATTGAAGAGATTCGGATAAAAAGCTGCTTCCAGCGTGCACTAGTGGAGAAGTGGTGAGACGCTCACCTCGCATGTCAGATGTGGGGAGTTCAAACCCCGGTACGATCAAAGATATGTACTGCTGATGGGGTTTAATAAGAGCGAAACTCGAGTCCAGTGCTTTCCCGTTTTGGTGTGCGCTCACCAGAAAGATGATCGTTCGGAGGAGATTTATGTGAGTGTGCACTCTACAAAATCCCGCAACTACCAACACCTGAAAATGAAACAATCTGTTTGTGGAAGAGGGCTTCTAGAGAGTTGAAGGGATAAATTCCAAATATCTGCATAACACATGAAGTTCTCTTCAGGCCGGACAAAAATCGAACGTCAAATTCATCATTTAGCCGTTGTCTTTTAGGCAGACTCTGTATGCGATTTTGTGAACATTTGGACGGAGTAGGTCTCCAAACGGTGGCATGGTAGGTTGCTCCGTCCATGTCGATGCTACCAAGTATTAGACCTGGGGCAATTTCCCATATTTGACGCGATAAAGGGCAGGTGAAACAGTCCAACAAGCGAAAGTGTTGTTTGTCTTCGGACAAGGTTGTTGTTTGATATTCCTCGGGAAGTTTTCTTATATAGTACCCCTTCTCTAAAAAGGAATATTGTTTGGATGGGTCTTGTTTCTGTTTGTGGTCAGCATAAGTTACAGGGCAAACACCCAAACATGTTAATTTTTCAATTATTTGCCAAATTAGGTCGCATTTGTAAGAATCAGCATGAAGTTGTGTACTTTTGGAAAAGCCGTAATCCTGGATTATAAAAAACTAAATTCAGCCAACAGTAGCTGGTGATCAATGGCAATGGCAAACAACCGGTCATAGACCACAATTTTTGGTGCTTTCCTGTGATGGTGTTATTTTTCTGTGGCATTCAAGCTAGCTCAGGTTTTTGGCTTCGCGGGATAAAATGCATTGCGAATCAAGGCAGGCGAGTGGAGAATTCGTACATTCCTGATTATCGACTCAAGCGTGCATACTGTAAGCAGAAAGACAGTTTGAGTGTGTGTCGAACCCTCAACTCAAGTTTGTCGGAAGCGTGTCTACCAAATGAAATCAACCTCTGGCCATTTGTGGGTGTCACACAAGGGGTTGCATCATAATGTCGCTAGACATCTATTGCTATTCCACTCGGACAAGATGTGGTCAATCAATGTGGAGCTCATGTACAATTGTGTCCCGGGACGCTAGCTGCAGCATTTCACCCGGTAAGCGGAAGTTTGCGGGCTCAGTTTCTGTCCTAAGACGCTGTTTTTCGACGATTGTGTTAGTACTTCAATGCACATTCAATAGTGTGAATCTTTTCAAGCAGAGGTTTGTCGTCAATCTCCAATCGGTCAGCTTTAGGAGGCTGCAGCCTTCGAGAAAGTTGCCGTCATTCGTTCCGGGGTCTAACCGTAGACGGGGCGATTTACGAAAATGTACTCGGGTGTTCATTGGCTTGTTCGCTGAGCTGGGCAATTTGGTTGCAAACGTTTCATCACCAATCGAGGTGACATCATCAGTGCGTAGTTGTGCGTAGCGGTGGGTTAGTGGTTGTGCTACACACAACTACGCACTGATGATGCCACCTCGATTGGTGATGAAACGTTTGCAACCAAATTGCCCAGCTCAGCGAACAAGCCAACGACCATCTACGCTGCCTGAGCTACCGACATTCTCCTCTATAGAAAAGCACTCAGGTGTCTTTTTAGGGAGACAGGGATTTCCAGTGATGAGACAGGAGGTATTTCAGGAACCTAATAACCTTATAGAACCGTTTACTCCTTGTTTGAGACATTTAGCGGTGCACATTGCAAGACGTCACAAGGAAGCTGAACCCGAAATCTTTGACACATTAATGACACAATGCGAACTTCAGCTGATCAGTAGTATCGGTATCTTTATGTTTTTCTATTTTGCTAATAAAAACGTGAGAGTTTGCTGTTACATTCTCGTGAGTGTTTAAAAGCATATATTATTGCACAGGTGCGTGGCAGATTTTCGATGGATAAGCCTCATACTCACGTCATAGGTTGTAGCTTCACACCCATGGTTTATGTTGTCCACTTCAGCTGCGTAAAACATCGCTTTCTAGCAATACATACTTTGTTCCATTGACAAAGATTGTCCGCGTGTGTTTGTTTGTTGACAGTTGTGAATTTATCAATCCTTAAACTGCAGCTCGTGGGACAAACCCAGCCGCTTTTTCTTGGTGTTGAGATTGAAATCATTATTTTCTCCATAGACCAGGTCAGATAAAATTGACTAATGTTTGCAAAGTTTCAACTTGAAAACAACTCAGAAAACGGGAGTAAAGTTGGTACTGAAAAAGAATTACTATCGAGGCGTTGAAATAGGCCGTTTTAACGACTGACTAATTGACCGGAGGGCTCTCCAACGTCCTCAGCTGGCAGTAACAAGTTTCTGACCCATATATTAATATGGAGTGTGCCACGGCATTGTAAACTCGACCTTTGACTAATGAGACAATGTCACGTCTACGTCACAGGTGATACGGGTTTCTGAAAGCCCTCCTGGCCTCCCCAATCCGGATGAAAATGTTATTTTTCGGAAGACCACCGAGGTCGGCACAGCTTCTCAGGTGGACAAATTCGTCTACTACCTCAATAGGCTCATCAACAAGCATGACGTCATAGGTTGTAGCTTCACACCCATGGTTTAGGTTGTCCACTTCAGCTGCGTAAAACATCGCTTTCTAGCAATACATACTTTGTTCCATTGACAAAGATTGTCCGCGTGTGTTTGTTTGTTGACAGTTGTGAATTTATCAATCCTTAAACTGCAGCTCGTGGGACAAACCCAGCCGCTTTTTCTTGGTGTTGAGATTGAAATCATTATTTTCTCCATAGACCAGGTCAGATAAATGACAGTCAAATGACCCAGCAATGTTTGCTTGTGTGATGGAGAGGGATATCAGTGGCCAAAGTTCTGTGTGGGAAAATAGTACTTCCCGGTTGCCCAGGCAGGGGAAGGGGGTTTGGTTTAGGTGCCCCACCTTAACAATTTGACTTAAGAGTCAGACCCCCGAAGCAGTGGGAGGATGTAGGGTTTGTTCGGTGAACCTACCCATAGCCTTTGTCTCCAAAACCTGACCTGCGAGGCAGCGGTCGTTGAGGTTTGCTTGGGAGACCCTTCCCGGAGCCGATAACTTAATAGTCTGACCTTTTTGGCTGCAGGAGGCTGACTTAACCCGGAGGCGCAGGGAGTAAGGCAGAACAGTCTTACTCCCACTGCGGCTTCGCACATCAGGTTTCTTTTGAGCAGTACCAGCATCTTTGATCTCAAAAGTATTTCGACCTGAATAATACGCCGGTGGTTACGATCAACCGTTGGGCGATCGGAATGTGTGGCTCGAACTTTTCTAACCTGTCCTTTCTCGAGGGAAGGCAGATTGCATCCATCCATGAATATGGACATTCTGGTCGCCTGGAAGAAACACCCTTCTGCCTTCACACTCCTATCGCAGGGGACAGTACGACTTTACCAGCAGACCGCATCGTAGTACGAGGTCTCGCTGCTCTTGGTCTGACTGCACCCCTTTGACATTTATTTCATTGTTGCACCTTGTGGAGTGAAATTTCAACCAGTGTAGCCCGCAAGACCGCCGCAGCATTCAAGCCCGACCACCACGTCAATGTGGGACGTGTATGTCAGAGTACAGTAGGAACTGTTTTGTCATGTGGCTGTGAGACTTGGCCTGTTCGAGCAGTGGAACTGAGACGCCTCGGGTTTTCAACAACCGTTGTTTCAAAACCGGCTTTTTCTTGAAGCAAGTGGTAATGAAAGATAAAGGTGTGGTATAGGGACATATTAGACGTCATTTAGAACTGCTGGGTTTATCGAGCCGGTGTGCTTTCAGCAGAAACATAATTCAGCGCTTCCTTTTATTTCCGCGACAAACTTCTTCAGATTCCTTTTCACTCTGCCACTACTATTTTGGCGCTTTTCTATGCCATTGGCTGTCACCCTGACGTGGTTGTCGGTCTTCATTGGTCTAAGATGAGTGGGAAGAATTTCAGTCGAATTTCTGAGAGTGTGCCATACTCCCTATGTCGCCGGGATAGGCAAGTCACTCAAACCCAACTGGGTCAGGCAGCTGAGTCAATGGAACGCGATAGGGTCCCCCATGTAAACTCCAAAATCTGTCGCCCAGTTAACCAAACTGTTGTGACTTCCTTATTGTCGTTGGCTTGTTCGCTGAGCTGGGCAATTTGATTGCAAACGTTTCATCACCACTAATCCACAGCTACACACACCTACGCTCCCCAGTGACGCACTGATGATGTCACCTAGATTGGTGATGAAAAAGTTGCAATCGAATTGCCCAGTTCACCGAACGAGCCGAAGGCCATCTACGCCACCTGAGTTACCAACCTTTTCCTCTATAGAAAGCCTTCCTTACACCCACCACCCTGTCGGTCAGAGGATTTGACGTATCACCAAGATAGGGCAACCCATACAAACTCCGTTTCTTAGGCCCGGGTAACCAGGATGTAACAGTGTAGGTATCTTTCCACTCACATACTCGATCAGACAGTCCAAACACAAAGACTCACTGCTGGTAGTGTGTGGCCAACAAAGCACGCCTCTGTAACTCTGTTTTATGACTCCAGATCCCCGAGCAGTATTTCAGTTTACAGTTCTGAATTGGGAAGATCTCCATTGACTGCTGTTATATTTCATTAAGTTCAACCCTATTACTTTAGAAACAATACCGTTAGAACAGATCGCAAATCACTTGGTAAAGACCGCCCAGGGACCCGTACCGTGAGATGATTACCCTAGGGGGAGAGTAGGCGAATAAGTACGCCCCATTTTTGACAACCTTTGCTATAGGCTATCATCCAAAATCGATTCTGTCCCTCTATTTCCAAAGAGTATTTTAATTTTTGTACCCTCTTTACTGAATTCTGACTCGTCAACAGACTACCCATCCTGGTAGTTTCCCTTCTCTTTAGAATAAATCACCAAAATATCAACAAACCGCGATACAGTCTTGGGTCAGGAGAAACCTCAAAGTTCGAAGGAGTTCCACATAGACAATGTACTGCGTCACATCCTGAGGATTGGAATATGTCGGTAGGTACCGTAAGGTGATAACTGTATTTATTGACATGGAAGCTAGGAGTTTGTTTACTTCACTCAAGAGACAGCATAATTTTTGTGAAAAGACCACAATCAACGGTGGCCAATTGTAACAAAGTGGTCTTAGACCATCGCTTAAAGTACATCTCAATCGTAGTGTTCTACCCGATAGAGTCATTCTTAAGACGGAGATTTCACTCAGCACAATGGAGTAATCTCTCAAGAGTGGCGAATGGTGCAGTTGTGCCTATCGCCAGAAGGTCTCATTTGAGGGAGGTGTCTCCCCCTTGAAACAACTAGTTTGGAAAACGAGCTTCATGGTGATTACAGCATGCTTACTTCGAAACACTTAATTGGTCTATCAAAAGCTATCTGATCATAAGATTCCATCAGCGTGTCAGAAAAACTAACAGAACTAAAATGTTACGTGTAATGTAAGTTCTACCATCACCGGATTTGGTTTCTATCCAAATCCAGCCAACTACACCATAACTGAGTGTTAAAAAAACTGGTGCTAACCTTCTACGATTGCTGGCCCTCTGTTCTGTTTCCGCCACGCAGTTCGATTGTGACTTAGTCCAAATGAATCTATGGGCCCATGAGTCACTTCTTTCCGTTTGCGTATTTGCTCCTGAGTGTACCGAATCCTACACTTGATTTCTGACTACTGCCTTCTCGGTCGAGGTACATTTTTGGAGGATTCCACATTTATTCCATGATCGGGTGTTTCTCGCAATGGGACGACAAATCTGAGTCGTGTTACACGCTCTCTGTGCTGAGGTAATAAGATTTCATGTGTCCAGTTTTTTTCAAAATCTATCGTAAGAATGAGGTGGAGATTTTCATTTCACCTGCAGTGAATGTTCCACGTATTCGACACTTGTCTATCCGCGATTCACGCGCGATAGTACAGCATGGTAAAGTTGTATGATGGTCGTTAGCCGCTCAGTGAGACAAGTAGAAGCAGGCAACATGTCAGAACATTGGTAAATCGGGCCCTTAACTGGCTGTCGAGGACAGTGCATCAATTTCGGGTTGAAATGAGCCTTAAAAAGGGCTGATTTTGGTGGATACAACTAGGATTGTCCAAACCATTTTGGACAATTCTGATATTACCAATTTTCATAAGAACCACAATGACACTGAATCGCCTAACATCCACGTCAAACTCCGGAAATGGGCAGATTTGATCCAGGTATCAAATAAAGGTTAAATTTGCTGTTTGATAATGACCCCAGATGAATAAGCAATCAATAAGCAATGAATAAGCACAATCAGAAGGCGCGCACCATCCTGGCACGGGACGACCAACCGAACTGCATGGTGGACATGCTTTGGCATGTTTCACTTCCCCCGATTTCAAAGTATGAATAAGCACAATCAGAAGGCGCGCACCAGCCTGGCAAGGGACGACCAACCGAACTGCATGGTGGGCATGCTTTGGAATGTTTCACTGCCCCGGATTTCAAAGTGCAGGTGTCTGGTGTGAGGTGTTCACAGAACATTTTCGCTGAACCAACCGACTGGAAACCAATCAGCGCGTTCTTTGGTGGCTATTTTCTAGGTCACCATACTTCGGGCAAACGTAGAGAGATACTCATGTGACTTCGTCATTCTAGGTCGAGTGCGGCCTTCAGGTTTTGGCTATGTTTGTGGATTACCTGGAGCCGAAATCACGACTTGAGCACATTGTTCCACCAACGGAGTGACAAATGGCGAAAACGGGGTGCACTGAGTTTCGCCACGACTCAGACAAGCAGGGGAGTTTCGGGTTGACCCTGGGAAGCATGCACACTGTAAAGGGTCATTCTATCCAACCTGTGAAGTTAACACTTGTTGCGTTCGGTTTATCAGTATTTCGGCTTCGCATCACTTGATGTGGTTTCTTGATGTCCGAAGCGGTCGCGTAGTCTGTAGGGTGCAAGAGAGTGGCGCTACCGCATTGAACACACTGAGCTTACTTGGAACGATTTTCTATACAATGCAAGGGAAGGAAAACAGAAAAGTTGAAAAAATCTTGTATGCTTGACGTATGTGTTGTGATTTTCACCTAAAATTCACTCCTTTCTGGTCCACCAACAGCCGAGTTGATTAAACAGTTCAGGTTCGTCTAGTAATGTCGCCGAGTATATATCATCCTTCCAATCCCGACTTTGCTCATTTACCCTCTGGCTAACTGACGTTCGTTGCGAACTCATTTTATTGAAGTTCTCAAACGAATCAACCATGTTGAATGAGTCAGTATTACTGCATGCACCGAATTCCGTCTGTGTTTGCAAGTGGTCTTTAACAGGAACGATGTCGCCCGCCTGGAGGAATTTTGGACTCTGCGGGGAAATTAGCGTCTAAGTAGGGGGTTTTAGTGCTGAAGTGTGTGATGTAGGTTCACCGGCGCTTCTGTGGGCACCAGGAGCGGTAACACTCACTGGAGCATTACCAGACCGTAAGGCATAAAGCGGCATGAAAACGTGTCCCACTATTTGTCACGATATCCTGGGATTTCCACAGGCTCACAGTGAGAAGAAACCATATTAAAAATTTCAGGTTATCAACTGTAGCATTCTTTTATAGAAGCGAGTAGAGTGGGAATAAACATAACTCATAATCTTGGGTGAATTCGGTCCTTTTTTCGTGGCATGACCCGTGTGGGCGCTGGAAATGTCCCACCCCCCCAGGACTGCCGTGGTAGGTGAATGGCGTAACAACACGAATACGCACAACGTTAGTACGTTTGTGGTCAAGGTCACGCTCTGCGTAGCTAGGCGATACATATCAGAGTGGGCAAGCAACGCTCAAAACTAGTTGCGAAGGCGGTAGAATCTGTTACCTGACCTTATGTCACAGTGTGCACTGGCACACATGTTCCTCCGGTGCACACAGGAAGGTTGGCTGAGAGTGTATCGATTCAGTGAGTAATGCACTTGAGTTGTGGCTCACCTTCCCACAAAGCGCTCAAGCAGGACCCTGGTGTGGTTGTTTCTGTCGACGCTCCAACGCCGTCATGGTCAAACTCAGACAACACGTCAGTCCTGCGTAGGTGGCGTGAAATCGGCCCTTCTGACTCTACTATTCCCATTGTTTGTTCGGGTGCCCGCTGCCCACATCAGCTTTACCTATATTAGTCTCTTCCTCGATGTGCGTGGCCCCGACACTTACTACACTATTGAGCTTTTGGTTTACCGTAATCTCACGACAACAATCGCCTCTCAGTGAGTCGCCTCTCTAAACAATAGTTTTCCAAACTTTTCAGTAAGAAATACAAACTACATGAATTCCTTAATTAGCTCCCCCATCATTAGCCTCGAATCTTCTGACAAAGTGTAAAAAGGGAGAAAAATGCAGTCTCGTCGCCTCCTAGTGAACTTCTTAACTGTTTGCAAAAGGGAAAGTTACTCAGATTTTGAGTGACTATCATACCAGCTCTATATGAAGTTAACGGCAGAAACCAATAGTCGAAATGCTGGAACGACTATGAGCTCATCATACCCAATGTAAGGGATTACCTCTTAAGTAATAGCATGCGTTTCCTTCAGCCAACCCAACGAGTCCTGCCTACAAGATGACTCGATGAACGAGAGCTCGCAGACATTTGGACCAATGTGTTCGCCAGCTACGGTAACTTCATCAGCATACCGAATATCCGCAGTCCATATTTTTGGGCTAATTGGGGTGTGCATCAGCCCTAACGCTAACCCGGTGACTTATGAAGTCGAATAATATCAGTAATAATGTGTATTTCACGCAAGAGGAAAGGTCAAACTCAGAGGTTGGAGTGAAACCTAGAAGCCCGGCCTTCGTCGGCCGAGTTTCATTGGCACATGTCATATCTGACTAGGTCGCCAATCTGCTATGCCTGACTGCGTCGCCGCTCCAGGGCCTAGTGCCGGAAAGAGACTCACCGACAAGAAACACAACAGCTCTGTTGCGAACATGCGAGTGCGAGTGCGCAGCACGTGGGCGTGTGGGAAAGTACAAAGGCCTCACGCTATCCGTGTTGTGTGTGTGTTGTCTGACCCTGACTCACCGCTCTCTCGAGCTCTCTGGCTTTGATACAAGGCTGTCTCACGCTTCATATTGAGAAGGATTAGTCAACATTTAATCTAGCACTGTATGGTCCGCGTGTAGTGGATTTGAGGGTCGCAGTAGATCTCGCAGTTCTGTAGTTACTTTCTGGTTACCTAATAGTACACCATCAGCAATGAGGATAGTCAAAAATGGCTTGCGGCGAACAAGGTCCAACACATGGTGGAAGCCAACGGAGTATGCAATGGTTTGCTTTTAGAATTAGGTACGATATTCCAGAATTCGATTTAATATGAATATCTGGCCCACTAAACCCTCCTCCAGGACAGAAGCCATACTGATTGCGCAATATTAAGACATCTCGTGTTTTCGAATATCTTCGAGGAGCTCAGAAGAAAACAGATCAGAGGCAGTCTCCATTATGGTGATTTCCCACTATGCTTTGTACTGTTCTTCGACAAGTCTTAGGGACTGGGAGCAAAACAGATGTTCCAAGTAGGAGGAAAACGACAAGTGTGTGTGTAGAAACGCAAATATTGCAAGGAGACAGTATTCATATAACTCAGGAGAAACGCCATGCTCTTCTGGAGTTCTTTCATTTTCGATACCATTCGTTGTACGGTGCCACTAAGTTAGTCATTCGAAGCTTTTCGAATAGATACCCATCTACCTGAATTAAATGATTCCGAAGTTGGTACAATTCACTGTCATGGTGTTAGAAATGTTAGTTTTGACGTTTCCGATACGGAACTTTGACGCGTAGGTTTCATTCGAAGCTTTTCGAATAGATACCCATCTACCTGAATTAAATGATTCCGAAGTTGGTACAATTCACTGTCATGGTGTTAGAAATGTTAGTTTTGACGTTTCCGATACGGAACTTTGAGTCACGCGTAGGTTTGATGATCTCGAATGTCGACGCGAAGAACTGGGCTCGAAAATCTATCGTACTATTTACACGGAGATGAGCAGCTACTCAAAAAACCTCATTGGTCCACGTTCGTGGCGTAAAGACGTGCACCGATCTGTCACTGCCCACCACAATGCGGTGTCAAGGTCCGCACACGAGACAACGGGGAGCCGAATGTTGGTTCTGTGATCTGGGTTGCGGTTGTCCCCTCCGAGGACAGTCTCGTGATTCTGGTTGGCGGTGCGATGACACGGAAATCACACAGAACAAGACATGTCAGGCTCGTAGACAAGACACGAACACATGCGGAAGTGGGTCCTATGCGGCGCATACGCACACACACACACGCACACGCACACGCACACGCACACGCACACACACACACACACGCACATACACACACACGCACATACACACATATACACACAACCATACACACATACATGTCAAAATACCATTGTCCAACAAGACGGTGCTTGCGGCAAGGTGAATGGCGGTTACGAACAAGCAAGGCAACTGGAGATCAAAAGTACATGGTCGGAGTAAGCAAATGAATGGGGGAATTATCATGGGGTCAAGTTAGGTTCAATAGTTAGGCTTTGTCCCTTTATTCCCAAGTAGAATAAATTTTCAAGGGTCAGTGTTGTTGTCTCGTAGCGCAACAGAGTTTAACCATCGTCGTCACGAGGGCATGGTTCAATTTTCCCATGTCCCCGCAATAGCTTCTGGATGTGACCGAAAGTCACCTGTCGCTGTTGGCTATCGACGGTGGGCCAAGGATTAATCGGTTTCACAGGCAGGACGAAGAAACTGGACGGTTTGTGTAACTCCAAGACCTACTGAGCTAAACCGGGAGTTGTCCGCGCGAAACTCAGTGTTTGTCATACCAAGTTGGTCAGTGTTGAGAAATCTGACCAACACAGTTCCCTGGCCCTCGAGGTTTAGGATTGGAACATGTGTGACGACTTGTTCAATAAAAATGGTAATGCACCTGTATTTGCCGCCAATTTTCGACCAGACTTTGAGCCGGAGGCTTTGGTTGAGGGCCCTTATGATCCTCCCGGCGTAGAACCCTGGACGGTGAATGATGAACCCTCTACCGCCCGCGAGGTTTATGACTGCATTTATTTTTTCAATCGCCACCGAGCTCCTGAACCGGATGACCTCATACCCGCATTGTTTAACGATGAGGATGAAATCTTCAGACGGCGTTTGTCTGATCTGTTTGCCTGCATGTGGGAAAAGTAGACTATCCCACACAACTGGGGGAAAACGGTGATGGTGCACATTTTTCAAAATGGGACTCCTAATGAGCGTGGTAATCACACAGGGAACAGCTTAACCCCGGTCGTAGCGTGACTCTTCCTCGCCTAAGGGTAGTGGCTAGTGAAGCATTGACAGCAAACGGGATTCCAGCCTGATAGGGACTGCGTTCATCAAATCCTTTCACTTCAGCAGGTACTAAAATAACGCCGTGAGTATAAACGGGAGTAGTTTTAGTAGTCGTGGTTTTCCAAGGGGCATTCGACTCGGTTGGCCGGCACGTTCTGCTTAGCACACTTGCCAAGCAAGGGATGTCATGGGAGTTTGTGAACATGATAAGTTCTCAATCAATTGGAAAAAGTCAGGAACCGATTGAGAAGTCATCGTTTCAGAGGAGCTTGGTAAAAAATCGGTAGTTCTTATTTGGGCAACGTTTCGCTTTTGACACAAAAGCTTCATCAGGTCAAGTGAACAGGTCACCAAATTGGCCAGATTATAAGACAGACAGGGAACCAATCAGTAAGTCAGATTGTCATGCTTTATCATTATCAACGGGGAGTTTGGTTCCTTAATCTTCTACGTCAGGGTGCTTCAAATGATGATTCACCTCGGGTGCCGCTGTTAAATTTTCCCTGGTCTTTGGGGGGTTGTGAGTGCTCCGACAATTTAGTTTGAGGTGGGTTGAGGTCAAGTGGATTTCAGATGATGCCCACTCTCAATTCTGATGACCGCACACCAACACGTGTCAGCTCGAGTGACCCAACACAGTTCTCCACATGCTAGCAAGTTCCACGCCTTCCGTTCTGTTAACGCTGGGATGCTTGGCGATTTCTACCGCATTGGCGATCAGTCTGTGTGACGTGGACTGTAGTCCTCGCCTCAAAGCCTCAACATTTTCTAAATCCATTTTATGTCCCGTGTCCAGTGCGTGTCCCGCAATCGCCGAGTCTTTCAGTAACGCTTGATATTCATCTGCGTTTCTCGGCGGCCTGTTTATTTTTCTACCATGTTCTCCGACTCTGATGTGTAGTTCCCTGGCCGTCTGTCCTATATGGACCTTGGTGCAGTCATTACACTTAATTTTGTCATTACACCTAATTTTGGCCTGATGAAGCTTTTGTGTCAAAAGCGAAACGTTGCCCAAATAAAAGCATGATAAGTTCTTTGTATTCTCAGACATCCGAGCATATGAGAGTATACGGAGAGCTCTCCAAACGCTTCCGTACTTGAAGTGGTGTCCGTCAAAGGTTTTTACGCTGTCTGTTCCTATTTAATTTTGTGATCGACAAGCTAATGGCATAAAAACTGAAATATCTTTATAATCCTGGTGTTCAAGTAACTGCTGACATAAACCTTTTTGATCTGGAATATGCAGACAAGATTGTTCTCGTCTTCGAAGAGTAGAGGAAGGCGCTAGTGTTTTTGGGTGGACTGTCCTTTGGAATGCAGTTTGCACCCAAAAAGTGTAAGGTCTTGCTCCTAAGCATGCGATTACTGAACATATCACCTAAAATCCATGGAGAGGCATTCGAATTTCGGGAGCGTTTTATGTACCTTGGAAGTTGTATTCGTTACTATTGTAGTTTGATACATGAGGGCAATTCACGAATCTGCTAGGCTCGGGTCGTGTTTGCTAATGTGATACACCTATGGCGTCAAAGTGGCATATCTCTGAATTTCAAGGGACGGGTGTTTCAGGCTACAGTACGGGTTGTTTTTAGAATGGCTGTAAGGCTTAACTTGTTTGGGCAACGGAACTGAGACGTCTTCTGGTCTTCAACAATCGTTGTCTCTGATCCATAGCTCGTGAAGGCTGACGTCGGCAAATCCCCAACGGGGCAATTAAAAAGCGATTTTCGGTTGTGCAACGGGGACTTCCATTGAATAGTGTGTCCAGTACCAGAAGCAGTGTTGGTTAGGCTTTATTATGTGCATTATTGCACTTGCTCAGTTGTCGTTCGATGGTGGGAGCGCCCAATTCAGAGTGGTAAGAACAGAGCTACTGGCAACCTCTGACCTGGCAGAGGGTTGTGAAAGAGACTACGAAAAGTCTGGATGCTGTCGGTGCGACTCGCCTTCCAGGATGGGGCCACATGTTTCCCGCTGCACCCGGTTGGAGACTGTGCAAGATATGGCTGCGAATAGATATCAAGACTATTGTTGGTGGTGGTGCCTTTGTTGTTCTTGTTGTTGTTGCTGTTAGTTTCTACCCAGATTGTCTGAATGAGTGTCTGGAGGTATGGGCACTGCGGAATAACTGCGATGGGCTAGTCCATTCCCCGTTCGCTTTTTTCTTTTCTTCACGACAAGGCTTCCAAAGAAATCATGGTTGTACAACAGCAAAAAAACAGTGTTGAACACTGATGTAATGCCGTCAATGATAATAATAATAATAATAATAATAATAATAATAATAATGACAGGCAATCGCGCTATCATTTGACTACGAATTAGCGAATACTGGCAGCGCCTGCGAGTAACGACTAGGTGGTTCGACGCAGTGAAACTGGCGAGTCTGTTACTGGCTTCAGGTCATTGTCCTGGGCTGGACTTGACCAGGATATGGCAGGTAAGGGGTTGGTCGGCCTACACAAGCTTTCAAGCCAGTTGCGACTATGAGTTAATCGCTCCCAGACACTCCCCAACCAGGCTTTGTGGGCGGACGCAACAACACTGTTTATAGTTGAATCGGCTGGAGGGCGGACGCGCGGATTGCAAGTTAAGGTCTCTTCAGCGGGGCACCTCCAAACAGAACTGTTACATTTCTGGACGAAACAGTTCCAGGATATGAGTACACTGTGGGGAGTGTCATTCAGCCACCAGTACCAATTCGAGTTGTCCACCTGACCGCTGTATTTGAGCCACTAGTAGGTGCTCATTCCCACTACAGTGATTTCAGTATGGCCTTGGGTGATTAGTCTGGTTTCAGATAGACCTGCGGTATCTGGCCGGAAAGGATGGAGACTACGCGTACTTACCATCCCGCTGCAATCACTCAGCAGAATGTGAATCTTCGAGCAATCAAAGCGAACAGGCTTTCTTGTGTTGACAGTCTGATTTCATTTGCTGGCTAGTTTAGCACATGATGAGCTGCTTCCCGGAAATGTCGTAGCCTTACATGAGTTCACTGATATCGATATTAGAGAGCGAGACGCCAGACAAACAAGTATTTTCAATGATTCGTCCTCTGACCGGCTCAGTTCATACATAGAATCAAACATACTGACTACAAATCAAGACAAAACAGATGCGGTCTACGTGTAAGTTACAGCAAAGTCAGTTATCTGTGTTATACGAGAAATATGGCCTGTTGTGTGCTACTCTCAGATGAGAGATGGACACTGGATCACTTCCTTTGGAAGGGTGGAACAAATCCATTCTGTCAACAAAGATCAGATATGAGGAGTCGGATGGTGATAACCTAAGTAATTATCAAAATCACACAAACTTTATGCTTTGGATCAGTTTTTTGGCGCCTGGTACACGATCCGTAGTGCAGTGTCCCGACCAAAGATGTACCCCGTATCGACTAGGCACATTAGAATGGAGCTTTGGATTTTACCGGTTTCTCCCAGGGTGATCCACTCTTGGCAATTTTCTCTCGTCCACTTAGGCAAGTGCCACGCAGTATTACACACAGACACCATTTGTGCATTCAAACTAATTGACAATCATCAGTGATGTCAGCACTGGTAACTTGAATTCATATTAGGCTGTGGCAGAGTTGCAGTTGAGGAGCACCGAGGTTGAGCAGCATTGAACGTAGATCGTGCCAATGTGGAGAAAATTCTTTTGAATATCTCGATTACCCATTCACTCTGGAAGAGGNATAATAATAATAATAATAATAATAATAATAATGACAGGCGCGCTCGCTATCATTTGACTACGAATTAGCGAATACTGGCAGCGCCTGCGAGTAACGACTAGGTGGTTCGACGCAGTGAAACTGGTCTGTTACTGAATAATAATAATAATAATAATAATGACAGGCAATCGCGCTATCATTTGACTACGAATTAGCGAATACTGGCAGCGCCTGCGAGTAACGACTAGGTGGTTCGACGCAGTGAAACTGGCGAGTCTGTTACTGGCTTCAGGTCATTGTCCTGGGCTGGACTTGACCAGGATATGGCAGGTAAGGGGTTGGTCGGCCTACACAAGCTTTCAAGCCAGTTGCGACTATGAGTTAATCGCTCCCAGACACTCCCCAACCAGGCTTTGTGGGCGGACGCAACAACACTGTTTATAGTTGAATCGGCTGGAGGGCGGACGCGCGGATTGCAAGTTAAGGTCTCTTCAGCGGGGCACCTCCAAACAGAACTGTTACATTTCTGGACGAAACAGTTCCAGGATATGAGTACACTGTGGGGAGTGTCATTCAGCCACCAGTACCAATTCGAGTTGTCCACCTGACCGCTGTATTTGAGCCACTAGTAGGTGCTCATTCCCACTACAGTGATTTCAGTATGGCCTTGGGTGATTAGTCTGGTTTCAGATAGACCTGCGGTATCTGGCCGGAAAGGATGGAGACTACGCGTACTTACCATCCCGCTGCAATCACTCAGCAGAATGTGAATCTTCGAGCAATCAAAGCGAACAGGCTTTCTTGTGTTGACAGTCTGATTTCATTTGCTGGCTAGTTTAGCACATGATGAGCTGCTTCCCGGAAATGTCGTAGCCTTACATGAGTTCACTGATATCGATATTAGAGAGCGAGACGCCAGACAAACAAGTATTTTCAATGATTCGTCCTCTGACCGGCTCAGTTCATACATAGAATCAAACATACTGACTACAAATCAAGACAAAACAGATGCGGTCTACGTGTAAGTTACAGCAAAGTCAGTTATCTGTGTTATACGAGAAATATGGCCTGTTGTGTGCTACTCTCAGATGAGAGATGGACACTGGATCACTTCCTTTGGAAGGGTGGAACAAATCCATTCTGTCAACAAAGATCAGATATGAGGAGTCGGATGGTGATAACCTAAGTAATTATCAAAATCACACAAACTTTATGCTTTGGATCAGTTTTTTGGCGCCTGGTACACGATCCGTAGTGCAGTGTCCCGACCAAAGATGTACCCCGTATCGACTAGGCACATTAGAATGGAGCTTTGGATTTTACCGGTTTCTCCCAGGGTGATCCACTCTTGGCAATTTTCTCTCGTCCACTTAGGCAAGTGCCACGCAGTATTACACACAGACACCATTTGTGCATTCAAACTAATTGACAATCATCAGTGATGTCAGCACTGGTAACTTGAATTCATATTAGGCTGTGGCAGAGTTGCAGTTGAGGAGCACCGAGGTTGAGCAGCATTGAACGTAGATCGTGCCAATGTGGAGAAAATTCTTTTGAATATCTCGATTACCCATTCACTCTGGAAGAGGGGCTCTAAAGAAATCCGATCTTTTTTTCCAGAAAATTCTCACTTAGGATATGAACGAAGATGGGTTGACAAACATGTTTTCGGCAAGGTCTCCTGAGTTGGTCATCTTCGTTCTCGTTCCAGAAGCTAACCAGGGTGGGTTGTGTTCCTTCACTCTTGGGCCGAGTTGTCTAATCATGAGTCCAATACATTCCGCTGCACAGCAGCAAGGGAATGAGTACACTAACATATTTTTGGCATGGACAGGCACTCTATCTCTGAGAGTAAAGGAACAAAGATGGTTGCCTGTGAACCAGGTTGGGAATGTTCTGACCGGGGAAACTGTTCAAACTGGTATAAAGTCTTTTGCTCACTAGGTCGGCCGGTACGTTGACCCTAACTGGAGTTTCCTTTTAGTCATGGAAGTAACAGTGTTGGCTTCTCTCCTGCTCAAATGCTTTACAATAAAATTGTCACGGAACCCGACAAACTCAGGTTACTTTTTTCTCTTCTGTGTTGCATATTATATGGAATAATAGTCTCAGTGTCCCCAGCAGAATCCGATTCATGCTCCAGCGTGTCATTTGAACAAACGTTTTGAGGCGTTGAATCCAGAGAGTCAATAAGGTTTCTTTTTTAAAGGGACAAACTATGAATTATCGTACACTGTTCACTCCTGGTTGCCTTATGGTATACGTTTGTTTGGATAGAGCCGCTGGCTTTTCTCTTCAGCGGTAAGTCCAGAAGGGTGCGGTCGATCACCTTCCTTTCCATGGTAACACCAATAGTTTTAGCGGCGTTACTGAATCTAAATAGCAGTCATCGTAAATAATGAAAAAAACATGTCGCCAGTGTTTCCCTATCTATGCTACTCTATAATATACTTAAGGATTACACAGTCCCTGGGTCGATTTAGGCTCAATTAAAGTGGTCAGGCAAGTCAATCTCATTTTATCATCGTCATAGTGTTTCCGTATCTAAGATGAATTTGACAGTCATTAGAAAATAGTTTAATGAGGTTTGCTGTCGTTGTCCGACAAGATCAACCGGTGATCCAAGTGGAATTGGTCAGACACCTATTTGAGGCATCTGCATGGATTTTGACACATCTGTTCCAAAAAATAAATGGGTGGCCTGTGGAAATGATTGCTATATATGGTAGTAATACAGGTATAGTGCTGACTACTGGCGTGCTAGAAGCATGTCAAATGGATGGCAAATGGATGATAAGTAGTCCTTCACCCCCCGAACAAAGATTCTTCCCACAAAATGGTTTAAATAGTTCCATTTCAAAGTTGATGGTCACTCCTGGGCTTCCGCAAGGGCAGATACTAATGTGAATACTATTGTTCGATAATAATAACACAGTGATATTGTGATCCTCTCTGTACAACCTGTAACATAACACCAACAAAGACTACCCTGCTTGTCAACAGGAACTGTCACAGTTGTAAACTTCCAGTCAGAAAACTCCAGTCATGGAGAACTGCATCAGAGACCATCACTTGATTTCTAATCTGTGCGCGAGCTCAATGTAAATATTCTCCGGTTGCTGTGGGTGCTTTGTCCACTTAGGGACGACACTAGTATTGAAGCTTTCCAAATGAATGTTCAGACCACACAAGTATATGGAATGTTTGATAAGCGGTAACACCAAAATGTACGGTTAGGCAGCATCAAGCGATAATCTAGTTTAATATTCTGCCTTGTGCTTATCTTCAGATACTGAAGGTGCGGTTGTGCGATTTTAGCTATTCACTCACCAGTCCAAGAAGTGATCAGCCGGTCAACCCTACAGTCGCATCCCCTTAAATTGGCAGGCCTCTAAAGGCGATCATTTAAAATAGTTTTCCTCTAAGGAAGGTATGTAAGGATCCACCGAATATATCTGCTGTTCCTGAAATTCACCACTCAAGGAACTCTCATGGGACTAATCACTTAGAGTCTCATCTGAAGGGCTGTAATAGCTGTATGTTATACAGTCGAAACGGGCGTCTTGTGAACTCATATCACCTAGGGGGAACCGAACTGGTTTTAAACCGCTATTTAGACATCATATTGCTGTAAAATTGCATATTAGCCCAGTGCACGAATTTCGCATCCTACTTTTCACTGACGTATTCTACCCCATGGGAACGTCTTTGTTGGGAGGTGAGCAGGTGCCCCCTTAAAAGAGATAAATATCAAAACTGATCACGCATGACTGGAGTATGATGGTCTCTCTTAGAAGGAATATTGGATATTCAACCTCGGGGTTACATGAAAAACAACCGATGGCTAGTATTTTTAAATGACGGATTGCGCTGTCGTACCCATACTCTCAAGATAGCTGCTAATGAATTATCATGTTATTAGGAAACGGGATGCGGTCGAACATGCATATGAATTGCTCAGCACGATATCTGAAAACGTCTAGTTTGTAAACGAAAGTGAAAGGAATAAGCTAATAACATTTTTGGGTTTATAGTGAGCAGAAACACAGAAGTACTGTTCAAAAGTGTGCATAGGAAAAGAAGATAGACACCGATAAAATACATAGACACCAAAGCAATCGCCTTGTGAACCACAAGAAAAGTTGCATTCAAAATGTACACAAGATGACGGAGACGCACTGGTGTGCAGCAGAAATAGGACGGAAAGAATTTAGTCATCTCAATCGTTCTTCAAAACAGCGGATATCCCAGGAACTTGATCAGAAGAGTCTTAAAGATTAAGACTTCACGACAACAGTGGGTACATCAAGATCAACCGATTAAAAGGGAAATCCTTCCGTACATCAAGATCTTAATAGCCCACAAACCAGTTCCGCCATTGGGGAAACTGAAAACACAAGATCGAAATAAAAGTGTGGGAGACGCAGGAAACAACGTCATGCACCGAATCAGCTGCGTGGACGGCAACAAATATTGTGTTGGACAGACTGGAAGAAAGCTCTACTCGGGTAAAGCAACACAAGACAGCTAGCTGTCCTTTTTACATATGAAGTTGAGTAAGGACACAAGTTTAATGTGGGAAACGTGAAGATCGTGGCATGTGGAATTCCTCTCAACGGGCATTTCGAAATCGGCCCGAGCGAGGGACCACCAACTCAGTGGTAACACTGAGTCACTCTGGGCCGGAAGAAGAAACAGGACCTACTGTGGATTCAAACGAACAAAGGTCAAGGCGAGGGGACTGAATAGGTTCAGTGTCAAGACTGCCCAGAGGCTCAACAACCAACAGACCAATAGGAATTCTCATCCAAACGATCAGTGGTCGATCAAGATCGGCCTGATTAAGTAAACCCAATATCTAATCACTCAGCCGAAACAACCATGCACTTCCACTCGCGACGCACTGATAATGTCACCTGGGTTGGCGATAAAATGTTTGCAACCCGATTGCCCAGCTCAGTGTGCAAGCCAACAACTATGCAAGATAATGTCAATATGAATTTTTGCCTATTGTGATGGATTTTTGGAGCGTAATTGTCAAGGATTTATTGATAGCGGCCCTGTGCTATTATTAATGCACTCTCTTATGAGTAGGCGTTTCAATGCATGCAGATAGCGCTAGCTTTTCTACCTGACTTGTGTTGATATGAATGTTGACTGCACGGTGTCGTACCATTATGGAGACCAAACAACAGTAGCCGACACGATTCGTGCTGTTTTGACAACACATCCGTTGTGTCTGATAATAAACAGGGTTCCCGTTCAACCGCACTGAATTACCCAAACACACTCACTGATGTGTAATCGGATCCTCGCTGAACTGTGTTGTGCTCTTGTGAGAAACTGTCACCTTTACGCCACAGTGGCTTGTTGCTTGAGTGGAAGATTCTTGATATGTGCCTTGAAATTTGAAAATGTCAGAAAATCCAAATGATTGCTTCGGAATAATTAAACTGAAGGCTAACATCACCACAATCAAAAATACGTCATCCGGTGCGGCAGTAGAGCTCTCTTGAGCTGGTGTACATTGAGTCTCAGTTCGTTCCGTTGTGAGGATAATCTAGGAGCATGGTCTTCAGGCCACATAATGAAGATGGCAACATTAGTTTGGCGGTGTAGTGTTTCGGTATCTTAAAACTAGGGCGACAAGTTCATCATTTTTCCCGAATTCGACCTTTTAATATATGTATCTGTGGGACCATTGCACGCAGAAATTTGGTGACATTTCCACTCTTGTCTACGTCTTTTTGACAGAATCCTTTTGAATTGCGGTGTTTTGTCAAAAGTGCTTCAAAAAGTTTATTGATCGCAATATTCATTGGTTGGCACTCCGCAAGTGAATTCAACTAGCAGTTCCAAAGATTGGTACAGGGCTGCGTCACACAATCATCACATAAATGACAGTATGAACGGATGATTCTATATCGTCCTCACTTGGGGGAAAAATCGCTACACCGGAAATCCCAGTGAACCTGATGAAGTAGTAGGTAGTAGTTTGCTAAATTGAACAAGCAGTATACTATAGTCGGTCAGAGAAGAAATACGCCTTACAGGAGACGAAAACTGGCAGTCTGCTCACATGATCTAGTCATACCGAGTTCTCGCACGACCGGACGAAACTGGTCGTGGGCTGTCGACGGATTTTCAGCAACCGTATGAGTAGCACATTACAAAGATCTACATGTATCATGATTTCTCGAATATCGTGGCGACTGAAACATGAGGCGGCCTGGTGCAGCACATTCATTTGCCTGAAAACTTCACAAACGAGAAATTCAGCTGGCTTCCAGGTGAGTCTCCCGAAAAACCAAATTAGTTTGAAAATGAGCGTATATTCGCTAATCCTGCAAGTACATTATGGGATTAAGAAAAACAAGCAGTTGTTTGTGCGCAAACACGCAAGAAGAGGCAACCAAGTTCGATTGTTCTCCGCCACATTTCAAACCTGCTGAATGTAAGCTCCAGGTTGAACGAACTCGACTGCCAGAATTATTACCACAGAGTACAAGTGTGGTGTTTATTTTATGGCCGGGATGCAGAAATACCAAATTCACATGCAGAAATATGTGGACACATTGAACTATTTCACTTTGCCTATTTGTGTGTGTCTAATGAAATGTCGGGGATTTCCATTGCTTGGAAGGGACTGCTGATAAGAATGGCACTACCAAAATGTGCTACAAGCTAGTTTGCTGTCGTAAAAACCGTCATGAGTTGTGGGACTATCATCTAGAGGTCCAAACACTTTTGAGTATTGAATGTTTGCAGTTTCTGGCATTACTGCTACCATATGTTTGCCCCAGACTTGGTTGATTTCGTATGCCAGATACACCTCTTGATTTACTGGGCTTTTCACCCGATGTTATTCTGACGAAACTTTGTACATATCAACCACATTAAAAGTGGTGTGACATTCTCGCAATGGGACTTCAATATTTGGCTTTTTTATGAAACTGGATTCGCTTATTTGAATAACACAATAACTGACATTAATCCTACAGCGAGTTACCGCCCACGCTTTTATCGAATTTTTACTGCACCGGTTTGGTGGCGCAATTAAGTGACACGAGGAGAATGGGTGATCATCGGAGCTTTCGCGATCCATTAGAGCAACTTCATTTGGGACTAACTTTAGCCCGTCCAAATGACCGATAGTCAAAGACAAGGGCTTAGTTGCCAGAGTCCTTTGGGGAACATATACAGTACGGAACCGCAGCATGTCACAGTGAGGATGTCAGTGGTTACGTGCAATGGCTGACTCACAATTTGAATGTGAGTAGTTGAGTGCTTTGTAAAAATTGTTTCCCAGTCAGGCTCCTTTGAACAGTTCTTTTTCTGTCTGATCGCAATTTTTCTGGTCAGTCCACACCAGAGGCACTGCAATTTAATCTCATTTAAAGCCCGTGAGCCTTGGATATCCTTGACCTTGTCAGGAATTAACCCCTGGTCATCTGGCGTGCGAGGCGAGCGTGGTACCATCACCCTACCGGCGAAAGTTGGGCGCACCTGAACCATCAAGTCTGAACATGTACACGCATCAGCCGTGTTATTCATTCGCCCAAATGACTAACCAGCAGCTCGCTTGGATTTAACAATCAACTCACTGCCTTTTAGGAAACCTCAGTCCGGCGTAATGTGAACGCAACTCCCATAAATTCCGCAACCGTCTACACCCAGTCGAAAGTCTTGACAGGCGGGACAATCGATTGACACGATAGGAGAGCTAGCGGGTTCGTGTCTTAGGTGTTCGGCCAGCCAACCGAATGGTCTAATGTGGTTACGTTCGCCTGTTCAGACATGACAATTCAGGTCACCGGAAATCGCATCATGGCACAACCAAGTACACACACACGGGTTTTAAATGAGACAAGCTCAGATGGCAGTTGTTTCCCTTTCTGGTGTGCATGGTTGTACCTGGGTAGCAGTGTTGTTCAAGAGGTGATGCACGGTTGATCCAGATCATACACAGTTTAGTTGAAGAAAAAGCAACTTCCAATGCATCTATTTCTGTCCTCAGTGCACACCCATGTATAATGCCGAACAGGTCAAATAAGACAGGAAAGTGGAAATTTTGAGATCAGGGATTGATCTTTGATTAAGGGTTCTATAGCTGTTTGGAACAAGTCGAAATGTGAACGACTGCTACCTGTGTACTACGAACCTGGCTGTACTGTTTGTAAGATTAGTTTCTTGGTTTAGCCCACACGTTGAAATCTTTCAGGCCTATGGTTAAGTGGTCAGATGTTCGTGGTGGCTGCGTGGCGCTGCAGCAGACGATGAAAACTGTAAACCAGACGGATGCACGACCAACCCTGCTCCATTCACCTGACGTATCACAACCAAGAGGAACAGCAGAGTTGATTTCACTTATGAACTAACCACACCCTGATTCAAAACGCTGTACGAAAATTTCGTTCACTTTTCGCTTATTCCTTTACCTGTCGGTTTTTACACGTATCTAGCCAACGGTTTTTATCGTTCAGAGAAAAGTAGGAGGGTGAGAAAAATGTACTTCGCAAATAGAAACAAAGAACTGTCCACTGGCAGCTTATCCAGTAGCTCAAAGACTCATTAAGCTATGGAAATAAAATACATGTGTTTGTAGACCACTGCACGTGTGAATCTATACACAAGGACACAAATGCTGTTTCTTCGGGATGTGCTTACCTCTCAGAAAGAATAATAAAAGAATAAAAGAATAATCTTTCAGCTGTAACACCCTTTCGGTGCCTAACTGCCAGGCCATCTAAAGAGCACGAGGACTGGGATACTGTCAGGTTGTCCAAGCCTAGACAGGAGAAGTCGAGAGACAGAGGTCGGGTTCGAACCGCGGACCTTCCGGTCAGTAAATTCGCGCTCTAACCACCTGAGCCATCTCGCCATCTCAGAAAGAAGACTAATATGAACTACGTCGCACGTTTTTCTCCAACAGTAATAACATTTGTGTGAGAGTACATCCCCCTTCATCTGCAGTGATGGCCTCTGATGTGCACTATTCTTGAATATCCATCGAGACGTTACGGACTAGAATCATTGTTACCTTGGTCATCGGGAATCGAATTTCTCTCTCTACCTACCTAGCTGCCCCCGAGTAAGAACCACAAATCAAGGTAGTTATTCACTGACTAGCAAACTAATACCAGTGACTGGGCTGGCTCCTTATTTTGATGAGTATCACAGGTATTTATATCGTACGGTTAGTACAATGATTACTGCTTACCATTCACCAATGTGTGAGTGTTTTCGAACCGCATTTCCATGGTTTTGGAAACAGATGGTTTGGTTGGCGTTTTTTTAAGATTTGGTGAAACGCGCCTCAAACGTACCTGACGATGCAGCTAAATCCAGTAGCCCCCATATTTGTAACGCAATTACGGGGCATGCTAATGCCATCGAAATATCAGACGAAGTAGTTATAAACTACTTATTATACTTTAGTAGTCAAACGAAAGAATGGATTCGAAAATTCGGTGTCGGACGCAAAGCTGGTTATTCATGTCGCCAGACGGACACAAGCGCTTTCAACAGGATAAGCTCTTGCAACTACAAGGCACATATTATTAGCTTAGTATTGAAATGATTCAAGTGGTAGTGAAGAAATATCGTACCTTCTGTCCTCATTAAACACAAAACTTCGCCTCAGACGGTTGACCCACTGCGAGGCAGCGCCGGCGCTGAAGTCGGCAAGAGTTGGAAAAATTTGGCAATATCCATGATCGAAAAGGCTGATTCGCCTAGGGTTCATTCTTCCTAATTACTTCTAATTATCCGTTTTACGCCGTGTCCCATCTAAGTCTGTCCCTTCAATTAGTTTTTACTCAAAACGAAGTAAAAACGCGGTATATAGTGTAAACTCATCGTGAACCAATTTTTCAGTACATTTCCGTGATCCTTCACCTTGTCAGTGCTGGCCATTCATGCCCCGTTCCAGTCACTGGTGTGTTTGAAGCGACAGTTGGCCAGCAACTCTACCAGTCTTACAATAATATCGTTCAAGTGTGGTGTTTTGTATCTTTCTTTTGCCTCCATTATTACATTACGTATTTTGTCAACTGCATAAATGTTTTTTGTTTGAATACGAAAAACTACAAAACGCTCTTTTACACAATTTACATGCAATACAAGCGTAGTCACGTGCTTCGAATTTCTTCTCTGATTTCATTCGCGCTTACAGCGGTCATTGGCGAGTTTCATGTGCTGATTCTGGTATCAAAACATTTTCGACTATCTTCGGAATTTATTATGTGTGTGAACTGTTCAGGAGAAGACCTCTGGACAACCACGATTGGGTTATTATTTATTCGCTGACCTAGGCCAACGATGAACTATTTTAAAGAGAACAATTCCTAGTGAGTCTGTGCCAATTGATCCTCCTTATTATTTTATGCTCAAGCTAGCGTTAGTATTTTCATTTCTTGGCCACACACTTCGGGTAAAGTAGCCTTTTGGGTAGCCAGAACGCCACACAAGTATTGATTCAATCAGGGAGAATCTTCTTTAGGTATGATGTAAAAAAATCTTAGCTTACTCAAGATTAAACCTTGCATCCTGGTAAAATATATTGTTGGCGTTTATGTCCCACTACTATGTTAGGTTCATTGAGTACGATTTACAGAAAACGACTTACGGGGGTCGGCGAACGGATGGCGCTAGCTGTCTTGGCGTAGGTTGTAGACGATAGATACACGCTATGCAACTGGAGAACATGTGACATAACTGAAAAACAACCTCACGCTGCATCACAAAGAACGCCGAAATTCGTCGGTGAACAAATGTGGTTTGTTTGTCGACAACTACTACAACAGTGACATCGACGGTGAGCTCCATTCCAGTAACCATAAAAACCTGTTTCTGGCTATGCGGACATTAACCGGTCGATTTGAAATTCAAGCTTCATTTCTCTCCTGAATTTTTTAGTAAGGTACTAAATTTTAATTTTATACCGCACACAACGTGATCGCTGGTGCCACGGATTTTCACGCAGCCACACATGAACTATTTTGTCGATTGGAACAGTTATTCGTTTCAATCGGTTACTGGTCGACGGATTTTCAGCAACCTTATGAGTAGTACATTACAAAGAGTCTAGTACTGTTCTTTGTGCTTTCCCAGAAGTGTGCGAGCTGCTAGATAGACAAGGCATGACTTGACACAAGGTTGCGAAAGAGATTACGGAATGCTCGGATATTGTCGGTTCCAGCTCCTCACCATAGTGGGACTCCGTGCCCCGTGGCACGATTTGTACCAGATATTGCAATAAATACCAGCTGATCGGTGTCAGCGGTGACTGTCGGTCTTTTCTGTAATACTTAATTAAACATTTAGCGGCGTAGACAACCTCGAATGCTTTCGGTATGATAAAGGCAGGTTCTTCCCTCGTCCACCATCTTTCTTCTCTTTGTGCTGTCTTTAAACACAATTAAACGAGCCTTTTGACTATTTGGAAGTAAAGCGTTAGTGTCGGCACTGATTGTGCTGTCTCTGGAATATTGGCGTGCGGACTGTTCCACTAATTACATAATAAACGACCAAACCAAATCAAGCATATGGTTTAAAGGGAAGGAGTAGGTTAGTATGCAAATTTGGGCAGAATCAAAATATTCTTATAAAAGGATACGGTAGCAACAGTTCCGATGTACTGAGGGGATTATCACTTACAGCCACCGTAACACTAAAGCGAGGTACACTACCGCCAGGTGTCTCACATGCCTTCATAACCGATCTTCATCAGTGCGAACATCGACAGCACAAGATCAGTATTCCACGGTGATGTACCACTGCTGGGCGAACCCCGGATGCACCTGGGCTGGAATGCTTCCAGGACGCCCAGACCTTGACAAGATGGCTGCTAAAACTGTCGAAAAAACATTTGGCTTAAAAGCCTGGCTACAAGATAGCGGTTTTTGAAGGAAAATGCCATTGCAGTGCGTCTTTTGGAGAAAATCTTCCCGTGCATGTTACAAAATTCAAGTTGTAGGACTAGGTGACCGCGTTGATCCAAACTCTACCCATTTACTAACCTGATAAGCGAGACTCTGATGATCCCTAAGATAGCTCATTGGGTCATGGATACACACAAACTGTTACACCACGGTAACGTTCAGTCTCCTCATAATGGGACCGATATTCTATCCTTGGCAATTGAAACTCTGGAAGATTCATACCTAAGGTCCGTTCGGGGGTGATTATCAATCTACAAAACACCTCAAAACACCGAGTTAAACTGCATGCGTCCTAGGGAATTGCCTGGCAATATCAGTGAACCAACTGGATACCACTGTTGAACCAACGTGACCGCACAAATTGGACCAGGTTCAAAAGTCATCATCAACTAAGAGCGAACACTCGGATTTCGGAAAAGTCATCCGATTAGATGAGTGCCGAATGCGCTTCTGAAAACACTTATCACAAACAATGAGGCTTGATCGACCGACACATTACACAAATTAGGCGATCCAACTCCACCTTCATAGTCCCTTCCGGAAAGGTACTTATAGAGGTTTGCTATAGAGAAGAATGTTGGCAGCTCAGGTAGCATAGATGGTCATCGGTTTGTTCTATGGGCTTGGCAATTTGATTGCAAACGCTTCATTGCCAATCGAGATGACATCATCGGTGCGTTGCTTCGGAGCGCAGCCATCGGTCGGTGATTGTGCGTTGAGTAGTGTTGCGTTTTACTATATTACTATACCATAGTAAACTATACAATGCAACGAAACCACCCGACCGAACAACTTATTGTGATTGAAGGTCAGTCGCGGCTAGCAGCACATGTATTAGCACACACAGCACTACTTAACCCACAATCACCGACCCATAACAACGCACGGATGATTACACCACGATAGGTGATGAAACGTATGCAATCAAAATACCCAACTCAGTGAACAAATTGACCGCTTCTAAAAGTGTTCATGAAATCCATATAGTCGCGAATTTTCTTCACCCATATAATTCATCGCTGACGGTAAAAAGGGAGTAGTGTACTAATGCACCAGTAGTGAAAACTGGTACTTAACTTCCACACGGCGAAGAGAGGGGCAAACCTGGATAAACGGTAGAGAGAAAAGAGAAAAAAGGGACATCGAGCAAAGAGGCCCTGTGTTCACAAATGAAAAAAATCAAGACGATCTCTGCCTCTCGACTTCTTCTGTCTAGGCTTGGGCAACCTGGCAGTATCCCAGCCCTCGTGCCTCCTTCGAGTGGCATTGCAGGTAGGCACCAAAATGGTGCTACAGCTGAACGGTTTTCTATACTTAGCTTCGCCGTAAATCTTTGAGTGATGATTCTGCGCCACCCCAAATTTGCACCCTAAGCAAGCTTCAACTTTTCTGTCCATCAGTATGTTGCACTCCCTTTTGAGGTGATATATTTTATCAATAAAGACCGGAAGTCTTTATTAAAGTTAAGTGGCCCTGAACCTTGACTGCATCCTCGCTTTAATTTTGAGCAAACTATTATCAGTCACTGGTCCACACCGCCTTACTTGCCACGCTTTTATGCCACGTAGTATACAAACCTCCATTTTAAAGGATTCACTGTACTAATTGTACAATTGTCAGGCACAAACAAGACAACTATTTCTAACAGACGCAAAGATGCCGGTTGGCTGAAGCTTGTTAGAGACATGAGTTTAGAGAGCAAATGTATGCCAAAAATTTAGTGTTTAGGAGGGAATCACTAGGAAGTTTAAAACAAGAGTATGGAAGCATTTTAGCTGCTTTAGAGCTGTGCAGCTTATGGGAAATGTGACGGTACATGTTTCCAGCAGTTTACTCTTCAGCATTATGATGCTGTCCTGCTTGTACTTTGGGAGAAACGTACAGGATGCTCACAAAGACTACACAAATGAAAGTCGCTTAGCTATCTTAAACAACTTCGTCAACTTGGAATACTCTTCTCACTGGAAGTGGAAGAAACGCTTTCCTATAGCAGTGTGGCTTTCTAACTCATAAATATTCCACGCATCGTCCCTGTAATGGAGAAATCCGTTCACTTTATTGTCTATAACATCTAGGAGATGAAGCGGCTTTGAACCACCGGAGCAGGCTTGGATCGATAAGTGTTCTACTAAGCTAAAAGGAGCACTAATAAAGCATGATTTTTCCAACTAAGTTACAAAAATAGGTTCACCTTATAAAAATAAATAGAGTGTGAAAATGAAATATATGAAAGTAAGGCGACTTGTCGGTCTGTCCGGTTTTGATGGGGCTGAACGGTAAGGGGTCGAATGCGGGGACTATACCTTTGGCATTATTACTGCCACATCTGTTCCATGGTTATCCGTCGCCCTTGTGTGCTGCCGTTAGATCCGACAGCCGATAAAACGTGTAGTTAAGGCGCGTTGTGCGTTTGTGCTGTGTGTACACGTATATTTTTCATTTTTTCATTGTGATAAAACGTGTAGTTAAGGCGCGTTGTGCGTTTGTGCTGTGTGTGTACACGTATATTTTTCATTGTTTTCATTGTGGTATGATATGGAATCACACAGGGATTTTCCAGTTTGACAGTGGCACCTCGTTCGGTGTGTGTCAGGGCCGTAAGCATGGCACGTGATGCAGGTGGCTGGAGAGTCACGGATGAAAAATTGCAAGTGCACCTATACTACTCAAGTTTCGCGAAATGGTCAAAAAGCTTAGTAAACAAAGTGGAGGCACTACATATCCTTTTGTCCAGAGATTTAGAGTGAAACCAAACATTTAGCAGTGACCAAACGCAGGCTCGCACCGACTCGTGCAACGTTGCTTCGTTATTCTTTATGGCTTATCGGGCCGTTTTGGCTCACGTAGTGCAAGACAAATTCACCTTATCTCGATGGCAGTGGGACAGATTACAAGTGAGTAAACTGCTATAGTCTTAAACGAATTTACCGAAAAACAACCTGCAATTCAGATGTTCAACAGGATGCCTTTTAAAATTGATTCCGCTTGCATCCAACATGTCAGTGGGCTGCACCCAGTGAAACAGATAAACTAGAGGAGGAATTAGATCAACTAGGATTTCGATAAATGACATTGTGAAATAACGATGCTTTGAACTAAATCAATAATGAGGCTGTTTTCCAACTCCAGGGTGAGGCAGGGTCTGCGACGATATTAGGCATTAAACAGCAAGAACGAAAATGCAGAACGAACGTGAAGATGGCACGGCAAAAACCATCAGTTGCAGAAAACAGGGCACCAGAATAACGGAGCAATTCAAGCGCAAGAACACTAGAAGAAAAACTGTAGTAGCTGCTTCGGTGTGTCAGAGAGTTTGCGCGTGTGCGTGTCCGTTCGTCGTTCCAACATCGATCTGGCATGTGATTTGAGTGGCTGATTGGATGTGTGTCCGATTGGTTGGCTCGCATGAGCGCTGTGGGTTGACTGGATATGTGACTCAGTTGTTTTGCTTACCTGCCACGAAAGCGGACCAGTTTGGCCGCGTGTACCCAATACACCCGTGTCCGTACTTACGCGTTCTTCTGACTTACTGTGAACTACAATACTGGCGAGGGTCTGACGAACCCATCGTACCAAATGTCTATCGGAAAGCTAGAAGAATTTACTGCTACTGGAGGTTCCTAGAACCAATATGTGGAACGGGTGAATTGTTACTTTCTTGCTAAGGAGATCACCGATGACAAGCGGAAAGTGAACATACCTCTTACGATTTGTGGTTCGGCGACATACAGTTTGATGCTCAGCTTGGTCTCTCTTGATTTACCAAATACGAAAACTTTTGACGATCTTGTGTTTATCGTTTCCAAGGCTTACAATCCTGAACCTTCTGTTATCGCTCAGAGATTCAGGTTCAATACAAGGGTACAAAAGGAAGGAGAATCCATTGCGGATTTCGTAGCGGAATCAC
>NW_008751658.1:4211382-4211921 GCF_000715545.1 Opisthorchis viverrini | reverse complement strand
AGTAACTTAACTTTGGAAACGGCCTACGATACTGCGGTGGCATTGGAAGCAGCAGAAAATAACGCAACCTTGTTACAATCTGTGCAACCTACCGTGACATCAGAGTCGGTGGATTCATTTTATCAGGTGAATCGATTACAGCAACCGTCGAACAGAACACAGTTTAAGTGTTATCGTTGTGGAGGCCTGTGGTGAACATTGACTCTATTCTATTCATTCTGTTTATTGTATTTTTGCATGCCTTTGTTTTACGATGCGATTGATGGTACGCCCGCGATATCCGGGAATATACGATATTCATTCGTCCCTATTCGGACTTCTATACTACGCGTACATTCGGGGGAACGGTGAATATATACGTTCCGCCGGGAACACAACCGCGATTCCTGAGGGCTCGGTCACTGCCCTACTTGATGCGTCCAAAGGGTGAAGAAAAACTTAACCGTTTGCAATGGGAAGGAATAATTCAAAACACGAAGTTCTCGGAGTGGGCCACACCAATCGTGCCAATACTGAAACCGGACGGCACAGTTAGAATC
>NW_008751658.1:4200694-4210706 GCF_000715545.1 Opisthorchis viverrini | reverse complement strand
TTTTTTGTTTGAATACAAGAGCTACAAAAAACGCGCATTTGTACAATTTTGAGCAATATAAACTTGGTCATGTGCTTCGACACCTTCTTCTGAGTTCGATCGCGCTTACAGCGGTCTTTCGTGCGTCTCATGCTAACTCTGGCTCAAAAAAGTTCACACAATCTTCGGAATCTATTATATGTGGGAACCGTTCAGAAGAAGACCCCTGGACATTTATGATCGGATAATTGCTAGTTCGCTGACCTGGGCCATCGACGGACTGTTTTAAAGAGAACAATTTTTTAGTGAGTCTGTTCCATATGACTTCTTTGTTATTGTATATCCAATCTGGCGTTATTATTTTTTATTTCTTTGCCACACACTCCTGGTAAATTAACTTATTGGGTAGCCAGATCACTACATCAGCTGGATTTGGAATCACGGACAAGAGAAAGCGTTTCAACAGGCGAAACGTGCCCTTACGAATCCTCTGGTGCTTACTCATTTCGATTCAACACAGCCCATTGTTCTCGCTTGTGATGCTTCACCATATGGTGTTGGAGCTGTGTTATCGCAGAAGGACAAATCGGGAATCCTCAAACCAGTTGCTTACGCTTCACGATCTTTGTCGCATTCTGAGAGGAAGTACGCACAAATTGGTAAGGAGGCATTGGCGATTCTGTTCGGAGTAACACCTTTTCAGCACTACCTTTTCGGACAAACGTTCGACATATTTACGGACCACAAGCCTCTACTTGTAATTCTCGGAGAAAATAAACCAATACCTCAAATGACGTCGCCTAGAATGCAACGTTGGGCCTTAAAACTTGCATGTTATTGGTATCATTTGCTGTGTGCTCCAGGACAAGGGAACTCACAGCGGATGCCATAAGTCACCTACCATTACGAGATCTACCATTACACACACCGAAACCGGCCGAACTGGTAAATTTAATGAGTTTGGTTGCTGATTTGTCTATCACTGCTACGGAAATACGAGTAGAAACAAAAAGGACCCAGAACTCTCACGAGTGCTACGTTTTACTTCATACGGGTGGCCGGAGAATGTTGGAAGTGCACTAAGCGGATTCTATGAACGATCGTCGGAGCTAAGTGTAGAGGACGGATGTTTATTATGGGGAGCAAGAGTGATAATTCCGAGGCGCTACCGTCCGGACATTTTAAGGGAATTACATTCAGGCCATCCAGGTAACACGCGAATGAAGGCTTTAGCCAGACACTATGTCTGGTGGCCTGGTATCGATCACGATGTGGAAGTGATCGTGCAGGGGTGTGAAGCGTGTCAGCAAAGTAGGGCTTTGCCCGTAGCAGTGCCCACATCACCATGGCAGTGGCCGTCACGACCATGGAGCCGCATACACGTGGATTACTGTGGCCCTGTTGAAGGTTACATAATCCTGGTGATTGTCGATGCATATTCCAAGTGGATAGAGGCGATACCCACTAGAACTGCATCTAGTGCGTCGACCATGTCTATACTTCGCAGCGTTTTTGCATCGCATGGTGTGCCTGATACGATTGTTTCTGATAATGGCATGGCTTTTACCGGTGCGGAATCTCAGCAGTTTCTGAGAGCCAACGGGATTGAGCATGTTCTAACAGCACAATACCATCCCGCTTCTAACGGCCTGGTGGAACGCGCGGTGGCAACGGTAAAGAATAGATTGAGAAAACAAGGCCCAGGTCCCCTACAAACAATGCTGGACAAGTTTTTTCTGCAGTACAGAATTACGCCGCACACTACTACTGGTCAGGCTCCCTGCGAGTTGCTAATGGGACGAAGACTTCGAACACGTTTGGATCTACTACGGACGGATTTGGCGCTTAGGGTCCAACAACAGCAGTGCTCCATGAAGCAAAACGCAGATAAACACGCCCGACCTCGCACATTACGAGCTGGCGAGGAGGTTTACGTCAAACTTCAGCCTTCAGATAATGAATGGGTACGTGGATGTGTGAAGTCGACAAACCGTAACATTATTGACATGCTGTTAGAAGACGGGCGGATAATACGCAGTCATTTAGACCATATGAGAACTAGGGAGCATGGTCCGGATGCGGAACAAACACTGGAGACGCCAGTGCAGGTGAACTCCGAACTGGCGCAATAGAGCTTGGAAACACCCACAGATGCGTCAAGGCGTCTGCGGCGGTCGGCTAGGGAGTCAAGGCCGGTCGAACGTTATCAAGCTAGAGTTGGCTAAATCTAGCGGTGGAGGACTGTAGTAGCTGCTTCGGTGTGCCAGAGTTTGCGCGTGTGCGTGTTCGTTCGTCGTTCCAACATCGATCTGGCATGTGGTTTGAGTGGTTGATTGGATGTGTGTCCGATTGGTTGGCTCGCGTGAGCGCTGTGGGTTAACTGGATATGTGACTCAGTTGTTTTGCTTACCTGCCACGAAAGCGGACCAGTTTGGCCGCATGTACCCAATACACCCGTGTCCGTACTTACGCGTTCTTCCGACTTACTGTGAACTACAAAAGAAACCAATGGTGATTTCCGGGAATAGATTCATAAACATTTAGGTTGATGGGACGAGCCACGAAAAGCTCTACAGGGGTGGTGATTTCGGGATATTTACGGCAATGATAAATGTAACCCGAGACTGTGGTGCATATGAAGGCCAGATAGGCCCACTTAGTCCCATTTCGGCAAGAGCTGGTAGTAGATTTTAGGCAAGTGGATTGCCCGTGATGATCAAAACCGACTTGACACCGGTGAAAAGGGCGGGACCAAAGTGCTTGTGATGAACATGACTGATAGTCTATTCATTTCTCTATTCATTATTCTCTTGTTCCAATAATCCATATGCTGCATATACGCCAGTTCGAATACATACGTGCTTCTTGTTACGCTGCACTGAGTTCTGGATTTCTAGTTCGTCTGGTCATACTGATATAATTGTGGAACCTAATTCCCACGTTGCTGCAGCAGACCCAGCACCAGGTATAATGGACGGACTGTGTGTCATCTGCGGTCAACAATTTGCGCGCACGTTTTCATGAGAAGCCAGGTTATTGGATGGATAAGGGCAAAGCAAGTGCACCGAGAAACTATTGCGCACCGTCAGTGCATTCTAATATTTTGGTTCTTGGTCATGTGCCCAATGGATACCGTGTATTAAGTAATGGCGCAAAGGATGCGCAGTTCTGTGGTTAGGCTTTTTCAATTGGCAAGCGGTCCAACTAGGGACAACTAAGTGTGCTGAAGCATGTGCACTTTGAGCCTCGTTGGATATTAGCGCGGATAGATAAAACCTGATTTTGCTAGAGGAAAGTGTTTAGCCCGAACGTCTTCATCGAGCACAAATAAGGACGGAAACCTGGGTGAGGAGAGAGGGAGATGATAGCAGCAAAGCATGTCTGGCAAGGTAGTTGTTTAATCGCACTAGGCTAAGCGTTATCAAATGCATCAGGGCTTGCCTCAGTAGGGTAAGTGACAAAAGGTGTTTATGTTAACCAGTGCAAGGTCATAGGAATCACGAACGGGAGTAATTTACAAACGCTAAACAAGTAGAGTAAGTCTTTGATGAGTATGGAACAGCATTCAGCTATTGTCGCAGGAGAAGTTGAAGTAAAAGTAACCCTGAGTGAGGCTTCACTCGGTTTCCATTGTTTGAGTCGGGCCTCATGCAGACAGCAGATGCTGAGCCAGTATGAGCTGGCAAGTGCAAAATTTCTGCAGGATATGAAATAGAGCGAGTGGATGGAGGACTCGAAGTCTGGTGTGGGAATTGTTGGATAGAAAAAACGTAAGGGTAGGTAATACAGAAGCTGCAGCATTTATGCTACGCGGCGAAAGTGGCTAAGCGCGACCTAGGTGGGTAGTTTTATTAGTGCACTCCTGCAACACCCAACCATTCAAGGTCATTAACTGTCCTTGGGAAAAAGGGGGAGATACGCGTGTTTGAGGGCTAGTTTGGAATGAAATTTGGAGCACAAATCAAAAACAGTGGGTATTATTATGCTGCATAGACTTGGTCACGGTTAAATGGCATGGGAGGGGATACACAGTTTCCGAAAATTTATCTATCTTTTAGAGAACTTAACAAGCTGAGACAAGATCAGACCGTTAAAATTTGAGGGTGGCGGGCAAAAACAACGCGAGGGGGCAAAACAAGCGGTATCCTGCCTGACACATGATAAAAAACTTCAAATTGCGAAAAATGGGTAGCCAGAACAACTGACCTGGTGAAGTCGCAGGATTACCACGGTCTGACCCCTTCCATTTGAACTGAAATCTAAAACCACCGCCGAGGCCTTGCGACCTTGGACTGTTGTGCTTTTGGCCAGGGTCGCAAAGCATGTAATTAGGAGTGATGAAGTAGAGGAATCAGCAATATGGATAAATGGTAGCTGGAATATCAGAGTCATGGTGTACAGCGAAACCGTAGAGACTCACTAGTATTTCTGTTGGAGTGGGGTCGGGTGGGGGGATCTTTTTGCAAACTTACAAGGTGAAACAAACTGCGCAGAAAGCGACTGACTGAGATTTTGATGGGCGCATTAAATTCACAGGCTGGGATGTGGGGCGCATTATGATTGTAGGTGACTAGGTTTATTGGCGAAAACTGCTTTGCCATTGGCCACCACCGAGGTGGTTTCACGCGGCTCATTGACATGAGGTTAAATGAAGAAAAGTAAAAAGACGCACGGAGATTCAGCTTGGCACGAGTGAAGGGATAAAGGAGTGGAGACCGAATAGAACGCCGTATGGTGAAAATAAATGCGGAGTAGGGAGGTACGAAGGAAGGTATATGGGGCCGAATTGAGAGGCAGACGTTGCTTGAGGGCAGAGATTTCGAGGGGTCGACTGGATTAAGTAAATGTATGGCAAATACTAATGGATGAGACGTTCTAATCAGAGCTGGTTGCTTTTCTTATGTAATCTTCGTAGAACGAAATGGCAGTGGCTCATTTCTGAAAGACCCAGGGACAATAGCTCTGGTAGTCCGGGGGTACCAAAATATTTATTGGTTGTAATTTATGACCAAGTCAACCATATCACTTGAAAAAAAACTTCAAGAGAGTGTTCACATACTGCTTTTGGCAGATGAGTTCGTTCTCGGGAGAAGAGTTGCAGACCCCATAATTTGAGGCAAAGCTAGAGTAATTGATGGACAAACTGATGCGCTTTTGTGGTTTCTTTGTGTCAGACCGTGTATACAGCAGAGGGGTAACTCGGAATACAGGGCAAGATAGTAGCAGGTAGCAGGCCCTTTGAGAACAGAAGGGAAGTTATTTTGTCACTGTTAAGCAGTTTGGATCAAGGAAATCTAGAATATGGCAGCCGGGTGGGCTCATATTCTCGCCACCTGCCAAATAGATGGAGTAGTTAGGTTGTTTTCTACAAGAAGGCCACTGGTTAGGGAAAATCATGGCGTGAAGTGCCTGTTAGGAATAAAAGCATCATACGATCGGGTGAATTTTGACCTCAGATGTAGTGTAGTGACGGTCGAAAGATAAATGGGCGGTCTGTTTATCGCTCGCAAAAAATGATCCAAGCCTGTTCCTGCCACGTGCTTAAATGCGGACAGATACCAGGAGGCGGGTTCATTTCGGTAGGTACAACATATGAACACCGCGAGTGGTCTGACACAGCTGAACAACCGTTCAGAATGTTAAACATGTTAGCTAGGTAAAACAGTTGGTTTACGGCGAGCGCGTGTGCAACGCGCAGACACGCTGTTTTCATGGACAGGTGATGTTGAACTACGGTTCGTTGTGCCAAACCAAATCAGGACTTATATTTTGTCACGCCGAATGACAGCTAAATAGGCTTTTAAGTAGCGAGTTGCATTTTACAAGGACCCACGAATTAATTTCATGGCAATGTCTTCATTTTGCATAAGAACATGTGACAATTCCCGGAGCAGGTAAAATATTTAACTGGAATAAATTCCTCAAGTGTCACAAAAATGGTTTATATCTATTCCAGAGTGACATAGAAGAGGTTGCGTCCACTGGCAAGCAAATTTTCACGTTTCTCAGACATTATCTTCACCTGGGTTTGTAGCGGACCTTTCCTTGTTCCCTCGAACAACTTCATCCGTGTTCATGCGACTCGCGTTACGCGACTCGTCTACTTTACAAATACACTCACAAATCACGCCACATGACCGTGCCTCACATAACTACACGGCTGGAAGATCACTAGATCACGGGGCCCGTCTTTTTTTCTTTGCTTACAAACCATGCTACACAGCTGTTGCTTATCTGGCATTGACTGTCTACCTTCTGGTACGCGTGGCAAAATGTCATGTACTGACGCACTCACGCATGCGTAAACTTACCTGTTTATAGAGAGACCCAACATAGTCACGACGCACTTACTCGCGGGCGTGCAGGGAGCGGAGAATCAGCCATACACTTCAGGTCTATGGAAAATTATGGAACACGTGTAGCGGCTCTACTGCAAAGAAAACACGTTTCCGTCGCCCCAACATTCACTCAGAATCTCTCACGAGTTATCCGCACTGAATAACTCAGCTTTTGACTTCTTTCATTATTCACAGTGTACTTATATTGTCGTGGTGCAACTAGTGATTGTAAATTACTATATACTTTCCTCCGACGGTTGTCCCCGTTCCTTCAAGAACCCAGTTCAAAGCACTACTAGATATTTATTTATGCGAATCCTTGCATTGGCAAGCATATTGTCCCGCACGGAGAACATAAAGAGCAGTGCTACATCCGTAAACACGAAATCCACTGGGAGCCGTAGTTAGTTACGACGTGCAATGTTTGTATGTTGTGTTTACGGAAGGCGATATTCGTCAACTGTTGCACAAGATGGACCACTTTAGTGCGTTTGGGAAGGACGAGGTGCGTCCAAAAATCTTGAAGCAACTGTAGCTTATCCCGGTAGAGCATTTCTACCTGACGTTCCGTCGGTCGCTCGGCGAAGGCGACATTCCTCCTACTTAGAAGGGGGCGATTTCAAATCCATATCCACCACTTTAATCATGGAGTTCCCACTCCAGTGCCAAGCACATGAATGGAGACGCTGCCACGTGTTCCCTGAGCTATGGCTTTCCCGTGCTGGAAAAAAGTGTATCATTCGGAATAAGCCCAGCGAACGACTTTGTTATGCATGTTCAGAATGGAACGGGCGACATCACAGATATAAAAATAAAAACGTCGGCTAGTGCATGTTGACTGTTTTTGTTATAAACCACTCGTTTCTTGGAGCTGACAGCAGTGACTCAGCGACTGTTAAGTTTAATTAGTAGATCCGGTTACACTACAGTCCCTATCCGTTATCTCGGAAGCTTTAGGATCAACCGATCATTATGTCTGCTGTCTTTCTGCACATTACCCTTTACACACTTAGCACAGTGGAGACCTTCTGATTAGATTATCAAGCCAAGCTTAAAACTACTACAGCTCTCTATCTAACTTACACTTTCAACGCCCGTATCAACTAGTCCAACACTTAACCTTCTTGGATGCTATTCTGGTGGCCAAGTCCCTGCTCTCATCCTATCCCCTCTTCAACCCCCCTTTTACCACGCTTAGAACTCTGGTGGTCGGTGCCAAAGACCACCATTTAATCTACCCGACTGGCCTTTGATCTGAATTGGAATTATCCCTGATTTTGCATCGGCCTGGATCTACCTGCGTCATTTCCCTTGTCTATCTCATATCCAGGAGCCACGAGAATTCGCATCGCCTGCTTGACTACCACAACCCTGACGTCTGTTACCGAGCTTTCCAAAAACCAAAGTGTCAATGAATTGGGGGCATGGAAAGGTCATATACATTCTGATGGCATCTCCGTAACCATTTTTTCCCTACAATTGACCTTCGTTTCTCGCTCAGTCGAGCCTGTAAGTGCAACTACGAACAAATGTTTCACCCATTCTCAACCGCTTCAGGGACGAGTTCGTTCTCACTACTGAACCTTACATTTGAGTTTAACCGACCTGGTTTCCAGCTGCAGTTTCAGTCTACTTCTTTCAAAAATTCAACGATTTCATTTACGTTGTCCGTTTGGCCCTATATATTATCACCATCCCCATTGAACATATCACTTACATCTGACACTTCCACAACAGTGACATCGGTAAATCTGCACAGTTTCAATGGGAACCATAATTTGAAGTAGAAATCCGCCATTTGTTTCCACTTTGCTTTCTTCCATCTTCATTTGCACTTTTTCTCAGCCTCCCAAGATCACTCGTGGCCAACAATGCCGCTTACTAGAAGCACTCAAAGAATATCTTCGACAAAAATATAGGGTTTTCGAAGTTGTGATTTTCAATGAAAGTTGGTCCATTTCGTTTGCGCCTTTTAGTGGAATGCTGCTCACAGCATTTTGTTTAAGTAGGTAAAATTTCAAGGTCACGGATAACCACTGATTTACTTTTTGATGCCAGTCCACGAGAGATAAATCACGAACTTGCACCGTGGCATATTTAGACGTTTTCGGTATTCTTCAATAAAGAGATAACATTCGTAGAATGGCTAACGCGAATTGCATCCAGGAAAATCGGTCAGTCACATTTCTTTACTTTATAACACCCAGATCTGACAAATGAGATGAGTTTGTTCGGTGAACTTCTGCACAACACATTTTTCTATGGAGACCGCTTTCCATTAAGTATGACAATGTTGAACGATCGCATACACTGTAAAGCGTCGATATGAGAGGCACCTCTCAGAATGGTTCTGTTTCTATGATAAGCATATTTAGCCTGCGGGTAATCCTCATGTCTTCGCGCTGTGGCTTACCTTGTCTACCTACCTTAACCGCGGGCCCATATCCATGCTTACAGTCGCCTGTGAGGCCCCAGGAGTATATAATAGGCTAACCAATGAACGTGCCTGCTGCACAATCGAAAAAACGTTTTCTGATTGTCTCGTTACGTATTCGCTGACACCGACCAATACTAGAAAACGACTGTTGAACCTTTAAAGACACCTTAGCTCCGTTGCTCGAACAGTCGAAGCCTCACAGTTGTACAACACAGCAGCATGTACTGTAGCCCGATACACACCTCCTTTGTTAATCAGGGATATGACGCTTTGACAACATTGATGTATCAAGTTAGCATACGCAATCCGGTCCATGCAGATTCGTGCGTTGATCTAGTCTGTCACGCCACAATCAGAACTACGGCAACTTGCAAGATACATAAGACACTCCCTTCTAATATCTCTCCCTGGATTGTAAGTAGAGTGTTCAAATGAAAACGAAACACTCCACAAGTGGGTGCACTGCAAGTGGCCTGTCACATATCCAGAAGGATTACTGTCAACATTGGGTGCAAGGTGCATACCAAGTCAGCTCACTTAAAAACAACTGCACCTTCTCCTATTAATCGAAGATAGGAAAGACTTCCTCTGCATATTTCAGATCGACAAGATTTTCGTCGGAAGGTATTTGGACACAGGGGCCCACAAGACATTTAAGCGTCTATCTCAGTACCTTATCAGTCAGGATGTTAAATAGAAATGGGAGGGTGGGACTTTGCGATGGACACCGCTTGTGCACGGAAGCTTTTGGAGAGTACTCTATATCATTCCGTACCATATCTGCCCCATTGTACTTCCTGTCCGTGACGACGTGAGAGAATTCAGGATTGGAACATCCTACTCCAACTACATGCACTTCCTTCAAAGTTATTCCTGGCGTATACTGTGCTTCATACTTGACCTTCTGCAATGGAGGAAAAAATCACACAGAAGCGAATGCCTTTGTTGTGCATGGTGAAAAGGGACCAGAAAACATCATGAGGATAGATGCCAAAAAAGATTTGGGCATCTGGGTTTCCTCAAACTTGTCCCTCTCAATGCACCATGAGAAATCGGCCCAAAAGGCATTCGCCGTTTTACGGATGATCCGACGTACCTTCTCCCGTATTACTCGCATGGACTTCCAAATACTCTATGGGGCCTACGTCAGACCGCTCCTGGAGTACGCCAACCAAGTTGTCTACTCAGGACGTACGAAAGACGTTACCCTCATTGAGCGTGTCCAGCGGGCCGCCACGAGAATGGTTGCCGGCCCCAA
>NW_008751658.1:4191617-4200584 GCF_000715545.1 Opisthorchis viverrini | reverse complement strand
CATAAAGAGCAGTGCTACACCCTTTTTTCACTTGTGCCTTTCAGGTGAACGACAGCCACTGACCGACAAGAACAAAACCGACCCGGGATACTTGGGCAGAAGCCTCGATCCTGTGTATCAATCCGTGAATCCGTGAATTGTCGGACGTCTCTGTAACCCTCCCGAGCTTGCCCTGGTTTTATCTCTGGCAGTCCACCTAAAAATCCAAAAATTCAATTATAGCACAACAAACATTGCTGGGACTCACCAGATACGCGTGGTATGGCGCCTCAGCGGCAACTCCCTTTGCAAGAAATTCACCCTATTCTTTAGGTTATGAGTGCGCTATTCTGAGGTCACTTCATTGTACAAACACGCAACCACACACCATCGCTTTTCAAGTGGAAGAGTGTTGCCTCACCGTGTTATTTGAGTTTTGTGAACATCTATGTTTGGTGATTATTTCAAGACGCAGTCTAATATCATAGCGCTTTCCAGCGGGCATTTCTGATACTTTTCCCATCGTAGACATGGCCGTCTTTTTAAGTTTTCAATGACAGCAATGAAATACGGTGTTCCCCCGATGGACCCGAAAGTTTTTGATCCATACCGGCCTTTATTTTCTACGATTTCTTGACAGATTTTAAACTCAATGGCAACCCTAAATGACTCATCCGAGATATTCACTTACGGGGCTGTCCGTGAACCAAAGCAGAATATCGCGATGACGGTATTCCGATTGTTATACATAGTCTGATGGTTGGCCTGCGGTTTACCATATGCCTAATGTTTCCCAGACGAGCACGACAAGTCTGCCCAAAGGGCCACGCCAGTCCGCCCATTTTTCGGGGCCGGCCATCCTAGTGAACTGTTCGCTTAAGCTGCTCATCATCCCAGCAGTTCTATAAACGGCACTATCAAGGACTTGGTATACCAGTGAAGATTACAGTTTGCCTTGCGCTTGTACAGCGTGTGCTGACCACTCGGAAAATACGAAAATGCTTACTAGCTTTGTTCTGCGGTGCGCCTGCCGGAGCAACAGAAGGGTTTCGCCCATGTGGGTTGCAAATGCCTGCTCCATTATGAGCTTCAGCAGACACAAAAGGCGTAATTAGTGTCCATGTATTCTTGTGATTGTTCTCAAATCCAATACAGAGAAAAGCACGTAAAGAAACCAGCTTTTTAAAAACTAAACAGCTTCCAAAATCTAAGGAAGCATATGGAAATTTTAAGGGTTCTCATCAATAGCAATAAATACCAAAAATCTATGTTGGAGATTCCTTTTGTCAGACTGCGGTTTCATGAAAATTTGGGGCATAGATTCGAGGGCCAGCGTCAGCAGAAATTGGTGCCCCACTGTTCAGGTTTTTGGCTCGCACAACTTTGGTGAGTTTTTGCCCAATAAGCGTATCTCTTCGGTTGTACTCTCCTCCCTGTAGTGTTGTTGTCTGCGGAGTTGAGGGTGTAACGACTAGCTTATGCCTCGATTGACAAGTTTCCCACAAGTTGAAAATATATACCCATTATTATTATCCTGAAGAGATGTAGTTTTCTGGCTGCCTTCAAACAGTCCTTCCCAGTTCGTCTTACAAAATCGGTTAAAAGTTCTCCGTTTTCCGTATTACTCTTAAGGACTTCTAGATATACTCTGTTGGGTGTACGTCTGGTCGCTGGTTGTACACGCCGATCAAGTTTCCTAATCTGGACGCAAAAGGACGTAACTCTCACTGACAGTGTCTAAAGAACTGCCAGAAAGATTTCTGGCATCCTCAAATCCCTCGATAACGAAACGCGTCTTCGGATACTGCTCTTTTCTCTTAGAGTATCTTCGCCCCCAATTAGACCTATAGCAAGATTTGGGCAACAGGTTTTTCACCGATTACCCAAATAATACACGGCAAGCACCTTTTAAGAATACTTTCAAACTCAGGGGGCGCTTTGTTATTAGGCAGCAATTCTTCTCATTTCTGGAAGTTGGTACGTGTAGTAAACTTCTGGCGGTCATTTACACTGGTTCTAGTACCCAGCTCAAAACTCTTTTAGGTGCTTCTTTTGCGAGTCCCTTCACTAGCACTGATACTGCTCCGAGCTGAGTATTTAAAGAGAGATGCTACACCCTTTCTTTGATTGTGCCTTCCCAGTGAATTGAAGACGCTAAAAGACAAGGACAAACAACAATCGAGGAAAAGCCTTAATCCCGCATATCAGATCGTGCATCAGTGAATCTGTAGTATTATAACTGCCAGGCTGATGAAAATATGCACCACAAATAGCCAGGCTCTAACTATGCATGATAGTCTTTTTAGTGGACAACGAGAACCCTTTGGCATCATAATCCGTGTTGCGTCGCACTGAGAATCTTTATCGCTGCTACTGGCACACAATAATATCTGTTTATCAGTAGGCCACACCGACTGATGGATCTCAATAATTTACTTGATGTACCGGAAGAGGTGTAGTGCAAGGTAAGACCGTATCCTGTTTGCTGTGTAGCACTTTTACTTGAAGTAGATTCGGAAATGAAGGATACAGCCATTTTATTGTTGCGTATTTCACGAACACAGAAGGCAAAATGACATACAATTATGAAGACCAACTTACCAACAGGTTTGTTTGTCGCACTGATGAACTGCTGTTTATTCTGCTGTTATGAAGTTGAATAAATTGGTGCCGAGTGTAAAATACTTCCCATTCAGTTCCAGAAGTATCTGCCTTGGGATGCATTCTGAGTGGGTTCAATGAAAAGATATCTGTTCGTGGCTGGGGCTGAGACTGAGCAAGTCAATACTGAAAATGCCGCGGTGAAATCGCGTCATCAAACCCACAAATGTGGCGCAAGCTTGCCGAACAAACTTCCAGAAATCCAAATCACGCCGGCGACATATACTCATCCGTGTTGAAGTGATTTAGTTTGAGTAAGAGTTCGTTCCAACACCTTGCATGGTATGCTGGCGTTACGGACACACCTGGAGCAGCCGTGCAATAAACGATATTTAGACGTGAAGGTTGGCACAACTTTGCCGGGAGACTGAGAGAACATCAAGGAGAAATTTTGAATCAGGGTTAGCTGTCTATCTTCCAGAACTATTGGTTTCAGCGCGCTAAAGGAGATACATCAGCTTGTGCTCTCTAATGAGGACAGTTTGGTTTCGTATTGTATGTATTATGAGGTGGTTGGGGCAGAGTATGAATGCACGCAGCGTTCTCTGTAAGCTTCTGCTACCACTAAAGGGTCACTCGCAGATTTTCTGTCCCTTCTGCCCGGACAGAAACCGTTGTTTTGTCTTTGTTCGACCATGTCTCACGTACCTGAATGGCTGATTCTTGTCTACGCGCAAGACTTTTACCGTCATAAGCTGTCGTAACTTCAGTCAGCGGACTCCTGGCTTACAGCGGTTGAACAACCTAATAAGCGTCGGATTGTCCTACTTGTTCTTTGTTACTGATTTTTGAGAAATGGTTTGGAACACATACTTAAAGGACATCGAATCCTCTTAAAAAATCCATATTCGATATAAGCACCTGGCAAGGCCTGGCCCTCCAGCCCACTTTACGACCCTCCAAGCTTTAATTCCAGTATCGACACTACACCTAGCCGATCTGACCGGCCTCTGGCCTTCTGCTCAAAGGAGGACCTGTTGGACATGCCGAGAATACTCGTGAACCAAGCGACTTCCTTGTTGATTTTGAACTGAACAAACGAATGGGCCGCCAAACCAGACCGCGGTAGCTCTGAAGTGACCGAGTTGGCTTCGCGATGCATGTCGTTGATGTGTTCTTACGACAATACGACCGCGTGAGCTCCACACTGTAGCGCGTACTGGGTTCCTTGTTGAAACAAAAAAGCATCTGTGTATATAATCTGATTTAAGTCACCATGGAATACGTTACAGCCTTTAATGCGGAGGTGGGTATTCTTGATTTCACGTGCGAACAAATTTTTTCAGCTAAATTCTCTGAAAGAAACTCCACTGCCAGTTTCGCGGAAGAAGATGGCATCCATCACTCGCGCAGCACTGAAAGCAATAAAATTTTACAAGCACGTGGTTCAAAGTGTAGAAAAATTCATTATTCGATGCCCTTCCGAATTGAAGATTCCAGGGCTCTACGTCATCGATGCTGTTGTTCGACAGTCTCAGTCTTTTTATCAGGATAAAGATGTGTATGGTCCCCGGTTTATGCGAAATTTAGTCGCGGTTTTCCTGTCACTCTTACAATGTGAGGAGAAAGACAAACCGATGATTTCGCGTGTTTTGTATCTCTGGCAGCGTAGTTCCGTGTTTCCACTTCCAATCATACAAGCACTTCAAAACGTTCTAAATGACCCCGAGAACCAGGCTGTCGTTCAGAGTGGTAGGTTGGGTTGTTTTTGCGACGGACTAAAATACAATTTTCTTCAGCAAACAACTTAATTGCATCCGCGATAACACAGGAGGACAACAAAGATAGGGCACATGCTTCTTCAGGTACGTCACTAATCCCGTTTTAATAACGGTATTTAACAAAGAAGTCACAGGCCGTGTCCCTGAAAATATGAAGGATACGGGTCCGGATGGTGGAATCTGCGCAGGAGTTTCGAACGCCCAAACTCAGCTGCTACAGCTACAGGTATGCTAGAAAACAAGTATTGGCATGCTTTTTTCTGACACACAAGTTGAAACTCCCAGGCAGATCTTTGGAACAGGATACTGTTGCTTGTGCGTCATATCTTGCTCTGATTTGTCATTTGTGCAATATGTGTGCAATATGCAATTAAGTGCACCCCGAAAACTAGTATTAAGTAATAAAGTTCTTAAAACACCTAGTTTCCGAAGCCGTCATTTCACGCACAGATGCGTTTGCCGTTCAAGACAACCTTAGAGCTTTTTCGGTTCAGTTGCATCCAAGAGCTATCTGATGGAAACATTGGTATATTTATCAGCTACTCATATGAGGAATAACTTTCGAATACTAATTAACTTTAGAAAAAATTCTTTCAGCTGTAGCGCCCTATTGGCGCCTAACTGCCATGCCACCAGAAGGAAGCGCGAGGGCTGGGATACTGTCATGTTGCCCAAGCCTAGACAAGGGAAGTTGAGAAGCGGGTCACCTTCGAACCACGGACTTTCCGGTCAGTAAATTCGCGCTCTAACCTCTGAGTCATCTCGTCCCCAAGGTCCCTGGTTGGAATCCAAACTCTTCCTCTCGACGGCTGAAACTTAAAGAAATCAGCAAACAAATATTTGTCGCTGGTATGCACTGTCCATGGTGATGATGCACAGTCGTGCCATCATGTTAGATAGTACGGGGGCTTTGTGTGCATCTCCGTCAGTTTCTTCTCTCGGATCCACGTGGGCATAATAAGTCTGCATTTGATACCACATTCAACTCCGTGCAAACTGGTTGTGGTTCGCAAACTGCGCGTAGGCTTCCACTCGGCTGTTCAAGAAAATAGCCTATTCAAGACATCTAGAAGCAGCTGCAAGCTTACGGAGTTCGGCGGAGGCGGAGAGTGGGATACCTGGAATGGCATACGCAAAGGACTTGGCTTTGTCAGTTTTCAGTTGTAGCGCAATAGAGGCAGCAAAAGCAACTTCCGATAACTTTGTGCTTTTTCTTCATTTTATCTGCATGTTCACAATGTTCTCCGAAGATACGAATCTGATTGGGCGCCTGGGTTGTCAAAGAATGCCTACAGCACCATCCAGTATGCTGTACAACTACAGAGAACGCGCGATTATGTACCAAACTATGACATCCTGATTATGGTAGCGACCGCACACTTGAGTTAGAAGGTAGTACAACTTAATTGGGTGGACGAGTCACTCAAATGCGCTGTCATCAGCTTACGGTAGCATCCGTAACGATCAATAGGTAATAGAGCAACGCCTGACAAGAGCGTCTGTAGGAGTTTTCTGGCAGCTAAGTGAAATGGGTGGCGGATCGGTAGAGAAAGTTTTACGACTTGTGATATCCCAAATAAGGGGGAGCCGCTCAAGGTTTTCAGTGCACCACTTGGATGCGTGTGCCGATGAACTCCGAAACCTTTCCGTTCCAGGCTTACGTCTGCTCACAAGATAAATGAAACTTCGTGTGCCGTTCGTGTTGTCTGATGCAAAGAAGCTAGTAGCAACCGTGCGAAAATCTATCATGGGATAACGTTGACGCATTCTGCCTACTAGCCATGCCTCGTACGCACTGGGACCATCTACACAGACTGTCACCACGCAACAATTGTCCAGCTGCAATGTTTTTTTGGAGCCTTGCGGCTGGTTTACGGCTAGCTACCAGCAGTGCTTTGTTCCCAGCTAACTCTCCAAATCTAGGATATGGGGCTTTGGCTGAATGAATATGGCAGCGCCCTATTTCCAGTACTCTGGGTCCTTTTTTCACATGCGTAATGAACCACCAGGTCTGTTTGAAGAACCTTAGGAGTATCCCTAGGATGTGATTCTTGAGGGTCTGAATGAGGGACTATTCGTCTCTCGGTCCGATAAAGAGGCCCAGTCATCCAGTGTCTTACGTTTAAACAACTGGTGTAGTAACTGTCTGTGGTACAAGAATCACCCTTAATGCTGAAACACGATGATGTGGTACGAAGCCACCCCTATAATTTCAAGCTATTCTGTTCCTATGCAGTATCAACTTAACACAAATGCTCACCCCGGAGCCACTACCTACAAGACAGTCATGGACTCACTTGTATCTTGTGGCTTTTTGTTACCGATGGAGAGCCCTAGCTAAAGATTAGCGTTACATCTGGGTTGCACAGCTTAACTTCGAGCACGCCGTTGTGCGGGCAGGATTGTCACTTCGCTCCCACTCAACATTATACGTGGTGAAGTAGAACAGTTTCGTCCATCAAATTCGGCGAGTTTGATAGCTAATATGACTAGAAGTCTAATGGAAGCGCACAGCCCCGATATGACGAAGGTTGGTTGCAGGTTGGATGCACGAGTTAACGAAGTAATGCTCTCAGTTTTAAGAATCCGATCCAAACCATTCGTCTCGACCAAATGGACACTGGATATTATCGAGATCAGCACATCTTATAGCTGCCAGAAATGTCATGCCAGCAACTCGCGACCAAGATGACGCACGCACACCCTCAAACGATGGTCGACGATGGCAATGATGATTGCCAGGTTGTAACACCCTTTCGGTGCCTAGCTGGTATGCTATCAGAATAAAGCACGTTGGATGAGATACTGGTACATTGTTCAAACCTAGACAACAAGGGCAGTTGAAATGCCGTGGTTGGTTTTGAACCGCGGACCTTCCGGTGAGTAATTTCGTGTCCCAGCCACTAATCTATCCCAAGACCCCTCGGACACCGGATAACAAGGGGCCTAAAGAATGGCAGAACGCTGGTGGATTGTGAACGCTCACTAGACGGAGAAGGTTTTCGCTGCAGTCAACAGATGCGTCCCGTTTCGGTTGACTTAATCAACCGGCTCAAAAAAGACAGTTATCAGAAAAACAATTTGCAAAAAGGTAGAGCTACAATTGGTTTGCCAAATCGTCTTACGGAGCGATAGGGTTAACACCTTAAAAACTGCTCTGTCGGCTCCCTTCTACACAATCTCTGGAACAACCCAGCGAACCTGAATGGGACATCGACGCCTACCCACTGTCAGCAGCAGAAATCTAGCGTGAAATATCATTCCTACAACGCGACAAGGCACATGACCCGGATGGTTTGCACCCAGCATCTTTTAGAGAAGGTAATTAAGCACTTGTGAGCTGTCTGATCACCCTACCATAGAAGATGTGGAACGAAAACAATCCCAGGAGAATAGAGCGCCTCATCCGTGACCCCAGTTTTGAGAAGGGCAGCGGGGACGCCATACGAAAACCATCGTGACACTAGTCAGGTATCCGCTCTACCCAAGGTGTCCTCTGGTATTATTTCACGCAAGTTGATCAATTCTTGGGAAATGAACTCGTGATAACCAAGCTGCCGAGTACGCATCGACAGCTTATCATGAAGCAAGTTCTTGAACAACACCACTCTTTAACGTCCCACTTTGGCCGTTCTTGATCTGAACGTTGCCTTTGGCTCTGTCGATCGTCAGAAGCTTTGACGCTGTTTGGTGATCAAAGGTCCTAATTTTTATCCCTTATGAGGGCACTGTATCCGAACCCATGTGGGCGCATACTAGTATACAGCAAGCCTTCGTTTGAGTTCAGCACGTTCAGTTATGTAAAACGCAATTGCGTTTGTGTCCAACCAATTCAGTGTGGCGGGAGCAAAGAAGTGATCAACCCCTGACCTGGCAGAGGAGTAGGAAAAAATTACGAAAAGTCCGGGTGCTATCTGTGCTACTCGCTCTCCAGGATGAGGACCGTGTGGTTTCCACTGCGCCTGGTTAGGTACGCTGCAAGATGTGGCTGCTAATCGATGTCAATGGCGTTCTTGTCAGTTACTATCCAGAGTGTCTGAATAAGCTCCTGGAGGTGTAGGCACCTTGGAATGATTGGTTGGCTCATCATCATCACTGTCAGCTGTAATAACCGCGTACTCGTTGTACACTCGTTGCAGCTGCCGCAGTTTCGTTCACCGATGATTTGGAGGAGGGGGTAGGTAGCTGCGCATTGCGGGCGCGAGCTGGTAAGTTGGTGCATGAATCCAGCACTGTCAGTGGGCTGCCAAGTGGGGGGGTGGAAAAGGTGCAATGCATTGAAGGCAATAGCTTTGAAGCACGAGCGCCATTGAGGGTGCGACTGGGCCATGTCTGACAATGTCACCAGCCATTGATGTGGCCCGTCTCGGTGTCCCCATCCAGGAAGACGACAATTACCAGCGCAGATGAGTTTGCTGGTAATGACTTTCACACTTCGCTGCTAAGCCATTGTTTGACCGCCTCTGGCTCTCTTCCACCCTTCACGTGGTTGGGCGAAAAGGGCCCTTCGAGGAAGTCGGTCGACTGGCATACGCAGCACGTGGCCAAGCCAGCGCAACCTGTGCAGTGTGATCAGTTCATCTATCGAGGGTGAGTTATTTCTCCC
>NW_008751658.1:4150180-4189583 GCF_000715545.1 Opisthorchis viverrini | reverse complement strand
GGCATAAGCCGACACGACAAACAGGCACCGCTTTTTATGCCGCGAGGCATTGAGCTTGATTGAACTGGATAACCGGACGGCGCAGAGACGTCTGTTCACTGGGGTCAAATCCAGTAAAGCTGAGTGCAACTCCCACGCCATATATCCCACGAGTCATCGCTTCTGGGTCACCGGACACACTGAGGGATGAATGCGAAAGAGCTGAGTTCATCCTTAGTGTTCTGAGATGCAGAACCACGCTCGGGTCTTGTATGCGTGTTTCGGAGACACAGCATACATCGATTTTAAGGGAGTACAAGGTTTCAGCAAGCATTGCCTGTTTGCCAATTTGACATAGAGTACGGACGTTAAAAGCTCCTATATAGAAAGGATCTCGTGGATTTAGAAAGGTGTTACTTGTTTATTTTTTGTCGGCAGCGAGGAGCATAAGGCCCTTCGGTCAGATGGCTGACAGTCAAATGGCCCAGCAACGTTTTGTTGTGCGGTGGGAAGGGGTTGGGGAGGGACATCGGTGGACGCTGAACTGCGCGGGTAAATGATACTTCCCGGCTGCCCAGGCCGAGGAAGGGGGTTTGGTTGAGGTACCCCACCTTGAGGCTTCGACTGACCCACAAGGCAGTGGGAGGACGTAGGTTTTTGTTCGGGAACCCTGACCCTCGCCCCTGACTCAAAAGTCTGACCCATAAGGCAGTGGAAGAATGTAGGGTTTTGTTCGGGGACCCCGACCCTAGCCTCTGACTGAAAAGTCTGACCCACAAGACAGCGGCAAAATGTAGGGTTTTCTTTGGGGACCATACCGGGAGCCGACGACTCAACAGTCTGACCTGCTCGGCTGCAGGGGGTTGGCCTAACCCGAGGTCGCAGGGAATAAGACATTACTGTCTCATTCCTGATGCGGCTGCGCACAACAGGTGCCTTTTGAGCAGCACCAGGCTCTTTGGTTTTAAAAGTATTTCGACCGTATTGGATAATGCGCCGGCGGTCACGGTCAACCGTTGGGTGATCGGAGTGTGCGGTTTTTGGGGCCGACCTTTTCTAACCCGTCCTTCCTCAGGGAAAGGCATCATCGCTGCTCCCATAAATATGGACATGCTGGTTGCCTGGGGGAAATACCTTACTGCCTTCACACTCCTGTCGCAGAGGACAGTACGACTTTACCCCCAGACCGCCTCGTACCACGATTACTGTGCATGCATCTCAACTTCCCGTGTCCAGGCTTGGGCAACATGACAGTATCCCAGTCCTCGTGCTTCCTTCTAGTGGCATGGCAGTCGTCGAAAGGACCGCCTCGTACCACGATTACTCATAGTGCATCTCAACTTCCCGTGTCCAGGCTTGGGCAACATGACAGTATCCCAGTCCTCGTGCTTCCTTCTAGTGGCATGGCAGTGAGTCGTCGAAAGGTTTATACAACTGAACGATTTTCTTGGTAATGTTGCTGAAATGCCCTCGGAGGATTCACTGACAAACTGATTGTGGGGGTGGTGTTGCTCTCGTTGGTTCAGGTCTTTCAAAGTTGCAAGTATTTTTAAATGGTCCAAGTAATTCCGCGAGATGGCCCAAGTGGTTAGAGCGCGAATTTACTGACCGGTAGGTCCGTGGTTCGAACTCGACCACTGCCTCTCGACTCCCCTGTCTAGGTTTGGGCAACCTGGCAGTATCCTAGCCCTCGTGCAGCCTTCAGGTAGCATGGCAACTAGGCACCGAAAGGGTGCTACAGCTGAACGATACTAATTCTGCGAGATGGTCTGGTATATGCTTCACACCGGAGTGTTAAGTGCTCGTGCATGGCTGTTTGCTTGCAGTTATCATCATCATAATGATGATTATGATGCTTTCAGACCAGCCAACCACCATGGTAGTTAAATATATTTACCTAGGTAGTTGTATAGGTTTCGGTGGGTTGGTTGGAGATGAGTTCACTTCTTGAATCAAAAGGCCAGGACAACTTTTGTCAACATCTAACACATTTGCCACCTGTCTGACGTCGTTCTCTAGGTCTCTAGGTGCACAGAATGTGCAAAAACTCGGCGTTTTACCATCGGTTTATTTGAATCTTTAGGTGGGTTTTGTGGGAACAGCAAGTTAACAATACAGATGTTTTTAGGATGAAGAACCTCTTCACTTGTTCAGTTCACGCATCAAAGGTCGCGTGAAATGATACGATTTGGTTAGTAGAATCTGTATCGGTGTTGAATCCTGATTCTACTGGGTTGGTGTTCAACCATTGCTCGTTCACCACATTTAAAAACATCAGAAAATGGTTCCTCACGACGTTTGTCAGCCCCGCGTTCTTGGGAAATGGTATGTTCCGTTTTCTTGTTGTTCAACCGTTATTCACCAGTTAGGTGCGTCCTAACTCTTATAGACAACAAAACAATAAAGAACAAACGTCTGGCCATAGCATTATTTTGGTGGTTGGCTTCCAAAAGGAACACGATGACTGAGATATCCCCGCGTTACCCAAGCATAAACAGGAGCAATCAAAAAGCCAGGGTTGGGTTTGAACCGTGGACCTTCCAGCCAGTTATTTCGTGCCTTAAACATTACCTTCAGCGGGCAGCATACAAAAACTTGACTAGAGCTTCTTGTCCTGCCTCCGTTACCTCTGTGGCATGGCATAGCCGACCTCTTTTATCTTTCATCGACTGGCATCTTGGTCCCTATCCAGAGCGACTGGGGTCCTTCTGTCTGTCACTCTGGCGTCCATGAGACCATTTCCTAAATATCACGCGACGTAGCTCATTATTGAAACCTGGGTGCCGCCGCCACATGTTTACAATGCTGCCTAAACATCTCTGATCTAAAATAAGCAGTCGTGTTCCGTCTGCACAAGGTTACCAAGTTTCGGATCAAGACGGCAGCACCGTCTACGGCCAGTGGTGCCTGACGCTGAGGCAGTTTTTTCTTCATTTTTTGTTTAGTTTGGTGATTGGTGAGGTAATGAAATGGGCTCAGGAGAATCTTCCGAACCCGATTACAGCGAAGTACCTTAACTGGAGTATGCGGACGACATTGGTCAGGATTTTTAAAACGAGGAAGAAGAGATTTCATGAAGACTGATGCAGTCCTTCGGGATGTGTTTCGCACTCAGTGTAAAGTCATTCTGTGGGGCATAGTTTTTCAAAATGCCCTATGCATGATTTCGTCCGGATGTTCGTCAAGATGTCCAGCTGAGACAAGTTGGGGTTGTATTCCTCATCTGAAAGTCCGCTCAGTTGCGAGCTTTTGGATGGGGAATACAACCCCAACTTGTCTCAGCTGGACATCTTGACGAACATCCGGACGAAATAATGCATATAGGAAAGCCACAGAAACCAACGGAACGTTCCACTTTACGTCGCAAGACTTGGAATAACTCACAATACACCCACCACACAGTTTACCATACACTGCACGTCAAGACGAACATGTGATATTTTTGAGATGCCGCATTTTTGCTCTTTACGGTCGTTATTGATGCTTTTTACTTGGAGTACTGTGTTTTGTTGAAGCAAACAACCACCCCCTCACTTTTTACACCAGCAATGACTGCCCCTTAAGGAATGAGACATGGACCGGAAACCGCAAAGAACACTGATAACATTTTGAGTGTCACCTGGGTTGTAGTCTTCTAATGTGTCCACCTGGCACTCACCATGGTTTTTTCCTGTATTGAAGATCCTGCTGGTCCTTTCCCTTTCCGTATCTATAAAAGTGCTTACAGCTTTACACTCCCAAAAACGTCTTCTTCGCATCCGGATTCTGACAATCCTTGTGTGCTCCGCAGCTTTTCCTCAAATTCTATTGCTTAACCGTTTCATCGCTTTCAACCTGTTGCACATAGGTCATGCAACGCAAAATAGCGGAACAGTCGGCTCTGTTGAATCATTCTGGGATGATTGACCCCGAAGTGCGCTCCCAACTTCGTACACTCATGTCCCAGCTAAATCAGCGGAGAGAGGAAGCAGAAGCCCAGTTGGCACAAGGAAAGGGAGAGGAAGAATTGAGGTGAGTATGCTGCACTGACTGAATTTAATCTACCACCGTTTTTCGTTTCGCATACTTTTCACTGTGTCTCCATGAGAGAATCAAACAGTACACGGTTCTCGTTGGCTTGCAGGCACTGTCTCTCTCTCCATCACACTACTCTGTTTTAATCCAACGCTGCCGAATTGTGAACCATCCACCCAAACAAATATCAGGAATATTAAGAAGCTCTATGCAATGCTTCTGATGACGACGAATCTGAAACTGATAGCCACAGTTAAATAAACTGGCAACAGGAGGAAGTAATCAATCCATGGTATTATTCCTAGTGGTTATTTTACTAGTGAACTGTGTGTAAGCGATTAGCCTCTCTCTCTGTTACGTTGGTTGAGAACGAACGAAACTCATTGCCACATAGGAAAGTGGGAAGACAGAAGGAACAGCATACCAAAAAGTAGTATTGGGGATAAAGAAGGACAAGTGGGATCCTTTTGGGTGGCCGACTAGTTTCTATATGTAGAGGCCACCTGAGTTTAACGACTTAACTTCAATGAAGTTTCGTCCCGTAAGCGAAGTCAGTTTATGCCCAGAAAGCCGAGAAGCACTATACAGCTTTCTTATCCTAATCGGAAATCACCAGAATGCACCTCACGAATCTTCAGAGTGATTCAAACTCGCAATCGACACTTTATTAGCCTACCGGGATAAGAAATAAAGTGGGAAGTCACCAGGACTAGGCGGCTTGTATCCAGACCCCTTCAAAGGCGGAAAACAATCCCGGTTTATCCACCCGAAAAAACTTACTATTACTGTATGGAGAGAAGAGATTGCTTGCAAAGTGCGACACAACAGTCATTCCTTCCTTCAAACAGAGTGCGCGAACAACGTAAGCAAACCTTTTCTGTGTGCTCCCTGATCTCATCCAGTGACTTTGACTGAACACTGAGGTGCAGAATCGAGAAAACAAATCTGAGTTCCGTCCTACAGGATGATACTCTGAACACATATTCACTCTTCGACGGATCTCGGAACAGTGACACTGCTTCTAGCAACTACTAATGGTTGCCCTTGATTTGAAATCCGCCTTCGCCTCTGTTGGTCGTCGGATACTATGGGATTGTCTGCTGATTAACGGTTCCCCCAACAGGCTTTTGGCCCTCAAAGTTTTGTGGGCTAACTTCTGCGGACGCATCAAGGTCTGCGACAAGCCCTACATTCAGTGGTATTACGCAAAGCCGTCCCCTTTCGCCTTCCTTCTTCAACTTCATCGCCGATATGATCATGGAAGACTTACTCCTGGGAGACACAGTGAAAAGTATGCGAAACGAAAAACGGTGGTAGATTAAATTCAGTCAGTGCAGCATACTCACCTCAATTCTTCCTCTCCCTTTCCTTGTGCCAACTGGGCTTCTGCTTCCTCTCTCCGCTGATTTAGCTGGGACATGAGTGTACGAAGTTGGGAGCGCACTTCGGGGTCAATCATCCCAGAATGATTCAACAGAGCCGACTGTTCCGCTATTTTGCGTTGCATGACCTATGTGCAACAGGTTGAAAGCGATGAAACGGTTAAGCAATAGAATTTGAGGAAAAGCTGCGGAGCACACAAGGATTGTCAGAATCCGGATGCGAAGAAGACGTTTTTGGGAGTGTAAAGCTGTAAGCACTTTTATAGATACGGAAAGGGAAAGGACCAGCAGGATCTTCAATACAGGAAAAAACCATGGTGAGTGCCAGGTGGACACATTAGAAGACTACAACCCAGGTGACACTCAAAATGTTATCAGTGTTCTTTGCGGTTTCCGGTCCATGTCTCATTCCTTAAGGGGCAGTCATTGCTGGTGTAAAAAGTGAGGGGGTGGTTGTTTGCTTCAACAAAACACAGTACTCCAAGTAAAAAGCATCAATAACGACCGTAAAGAGCAAAAATGCGGCATCTCAAAAATATCACATGTTCGTCTTGACGTGCAGTGTATGGTAAACTGTGTGGTGGGTGTATTGTGAGTTATTCCAAGTCTTGCGACGTAAAGTGGAACGTTCCGTTGGTTTCTGTGGCTTTCCTATATGCATTATTTCGTCCGGATGTTCGTCAAGATGTCCAGCTGAGACAAGTTGGGGTTGTATTCCCCATCCAAAAGCTCGCAACTGAGCGGACTTTCAGATGGGGAATACAACCCCAACTTGTCTCAGCTGGACATCTTGACGAACATCCGGACGAAATAATGCATATAGGAAAGCCACAGAAACCAACGGAACGTTCCACTTTACGTCGCAAGACTTGGAATAACTCACAATACACCCACCACACAGTTTACCATACACTGCACGTCAAGACGAACATGTGATATTTTTGAGATGCCGCATTTTTGCTCTTTACGGTCGTTATTGATGCTTTTTACTTGGAGTACTGTGTTTTGTTGAAGCAAACAACCACCCCCTCACTTTTTACACCAGCAATGACTGCCCCTTAAGGAATGAGACATGGACCGGAAACCGCAAAGAACACTGATAACATTTTGAGTGTCACCTGGGTTGTAGTCTTCTAATGTGTCCACCTGGCACTCACCATGGTTTTTTCCTGTATTGAAGATCCTGCTGGTCCTTTCCCTTTCCGTATCTATAAAAGTGCTTACAGCTTTACACTCCCAAAAACGTCTTCTTCGCATCCGGATTCTGACAATCCTTGTGTGCTCCGCAGCTTTTCCTCAAATTCTATTGCTTAACCGTTTCATCGCTTTCAACCTGTTGCACATAGGTCATGCAACGCAAAATAGCGGAACAGTCGGCTCTGTTGAATCATTCTGGGATGATTGACCCCGAAGTGCGCTCCCAACTTCGTACACTCATGTCCCAGCTAAATCAGCGGAGAGAGGAAGCAGAAGCCCAGTTGGCACAAGGAAAGGGAGAGGAAGAATTGAGGTGAGTATGCTGCACTGACTGAATTTAATCTACCACCGTTTTTCGTTTCGCATACTTTTCACTGTGTCTCCATGAGAGAATCAAACAGTACACGGTTCTCGTTGGCTTGCAGGCACTGTCTCTCTCTCCATCACACTACTCTGTTTTAATCCAACGCTGCCGAATTGTGAACCATCCACCCAAACAAATATCAGGAATATTAAGAAGCTCTATGCAATGCTTCTGATGACGACGAATCTGAAACTGATAGCCACAGTTAAATAAACTGGCAACAGGAGGAAGTAATCAATCCATGGTATTATTCCTAGTGGTTATTTTACTAGTGAACTGTGTGTAAGCGATTAGCCTCTCTCTCTGTTACGTTGGTTGAGAACGAACGAAACTCATTGCCACATAGGAAAGTGGGAAGACAGAAGGAACAGCATACCAAAAAGTAGTATTGGGGATAAAGAAGGACAAGTGGGATCCTTTTGGGTGGCCGACTAGTTTCTATATGTAGAGGCCACCTGAGTTTAACGACTTAACTTCAATGAAGTTTCGTCCCGTAAGCGAAGTCAGTTTATGCCCAGAAAGCCGAGAAGCACTATACAGCTTTCTTATCCTAATCGGAAATCACCAGAATGCACCTCACGAATCTTCAGAGTGATTCAAACTCGCAATCGACACTTTATTAGCCTACCGGGATAAGAATTAAATTGGGAAGTCACCAGGACTAGGCGGCTTGTATCCAGACCCCTTCAAAGGCGGAAAACAATCCCGGTTTATCCACCCGAAAAACTTACTATTTTACCTGTCGGGTCGAAATTCTTCCAGAGCGTTCGGTAACAGATATCAAACAGATATCGGATCAGGCCCAGCCGAACTGTGAACAATTTAAATACCCTCGATAATTCTGCCCCATGGTTTAATGTGTAAAATGCTACCACAGACTGGGTAGGATCAAAACCGAAATTCACGTTTCCCAATGAGACACTTGAGGTAGTAGACAAAGTTTTGTGTTTGGGTAGCTGATCTAGCTAAAGGCGATAATTCCATCTGGATCGGGAAACACAGAGCAGCTTTTACTAACCCGCATCACCAGCTTCTCTGTCAAGGGTCGAGTTCATGATGCTACGGCGCGTTCTATACTGTTATATGAATCAGAAACCTGGCCGCAGCGAGCTGGCCTTGAATAACTTTGTGTTTGACCAATAATGTCGCCCCTAGGTGCTCCGTATAATGGTCGACCGACTTTCTCGGAGAGTCCTTTTCGCACAACCACACGGAGGGTGGAAACGGGCCAGAAAAATGTTGAGCAATTACCTGGCAGCGAGGTATGGAAACCATTACCAGTAACCCCAACTACACTAGTCACTAACGTGAAATGCTGCGTTGTGTTATCGAAGTGTTCTCAATCGAAGGACCTGTGGACTGAAAATGGTCATGGACTCCACTGATCGCCAACTCCATACCTCATCCCGTTGCCTCACATATAACTAATTTGATAGTTTTCAATTTAAACACCCCAAACGGGATTCACCAGATCGATCTGATTATGGTCTCGGTAACTTGGACTTATTGTTGGATAAAGCGGGCATGTCCAATTTTTCTGGATCTTAAAAAGCATGTTTTGGCGAGTTTATTCACTTTCTGGTAAATGGACTCGTGCTTTTACCCTTTCTGCTATGAACCCACTTTCCCATTTAACCAACAAGTTATCTTCAATATCACTCTCAGTTATATTTGACAGACTACGAACAGCTGCGTAGGTCGACTTGAGAGACTGTCCGGATTCACCATTGCCAATTTTCTCGAAGAATATCTCAAGCCGACGATCGTTCATCAAAACTGACGTTTTCCCCTTGTGAGATACCTGTATAGTGCCTTCCTAAGTCGAGTTACCACCTCAATATTGTCGTCGGTCTCAAATGCCTCAGCGGTCCCGCGGACTACATTAATCGAACTCTCGTTCCTCAGGGGTTCAAATATACTTGTGAAGGCAGGGTCTAGCGGCAACTAGTGAGTAGTGGTGACAGCAAAATACATGACCAAGTCACGCAGTTCCTGCCCCCCTCCACAAGTTCCATTTACGTGCTCTTGACCTCGGTTAAGCTCTATATGTATTCCTTGGTTTTCTATACCACGACCTGGGTCGTCCCACTGATTTTGTTTCAGCGTTCGGTCTAAATAAGTGCGGCGTGGCGAGTGCAGTTTGCGGCGCCGTTATCGAAATCACTAGAAGTGGTTCAGGCATTGGTTTCCTGGAAAAATAGTATGAAGTTATAGGATGGGAGTATCTTACGTAGAGCCTAACTCGCTAGTATAGTGTTTATTTATATTCTCATTGCTCCGCTATAGTATTACTTTGCCCTCCCAAATAAGCCACAGTCCCTCGACAAAATTTGTTGTCAACGTGAAGGCTGTCAATGATCTTGCAGCAAATTTTTACTTTCCATTAGAGCACGAACATACGATCATTTGATTTTCTCTTTTTGCAGCGTCATTGATCCTAGCTTTTTGGCTCGCCTCCAGGCCATGGTGGACACACTTGCTCAGACCAGAGCACTACAAGAGCGGCTGAACCAAGGTCGTATAGATACACAACAGCATCAGTCGCTTGTGTCGGGACATTCAGGTTCATTTGTTGGTCAAGCTGAAGAATGTGGTGATGTCGAGTCCGGTCCGGATGCTGTAGAGGTAAGGATTGCTCACTACAGTGATAGTGTTCGTATTTTCGAAAAGGAACGCCAGATTATCTTAAAGTAGACACCAATTAATGCACCTTGAGAGTGGTATCGTCTAATCTTTCGGTTTTATGCTCCTACATCTGATAACGAATCTGTTGTTTGGTGTTTTAAATCTGGTTGTACTCCTTAAGCTAGTTGTTTTGAACACAGTTGATTGCCTAACATGAAGCGATCGAGAGTAGCAATGCTCTGTCACTGTGCAATACTATCACTCATGGAACTGCACGAGTGTAGGAACCTCTGATACCTGTCAAAGTTTCATACCAGAATAACTCACGAACAGAGACTGACCTAAGCGAGGTTAATGTGTGTTTCAAGTGTTGTTCCTCAAAACTAGACTCCTGTGGGACTATGTTGTCAACTCCTAGTTTTTCTCAGGGAGATGCCGCAATATGTAATGGATTTCAGTGGCGTTTTCTATCCGAATTGTTCGATTGAGCTTTTTGGACTAGAATAATGTCGTCTACCCTTACCTTCACTTTTTCAAATTTTCTGTGGGATCCTTCCAGAAGCCACGACTTCCAAGACGCTCTCTGACCAACAGTGGTCATTCCTCTCGCTAGGAAAGCTGTTTTTACTGTTAATCTTCAGTAACTGGTGGTGTCTGGTGACGAAGAGTACCTCCTAAATTATTGCTTTCTATGAAAGCTGTACGCCTCCCCCCGTGGACCTGGACGTCTATGGCAAATCCCCTCCTGAGTCACCACATCCAGTGGTGTCATGTAGGGGCGTCCTCTGTCGACCTTTACCTTTAACTTCATGATTGATATGCCACTTGAGTCTTCTTTACTTGCTTCTAATTCCTTGGGGATAGAAATACTTTTAGGGCGTCCGCTCACGGAATTTGAGTATCCCGGTAATATTGCTATCCTCGAATCAGACCCTTCAGAAATGCAAGGTGCTTTTAATAACCTTAATAACTCTGCTGCACAGTTCGGTGTGCGTTTCACACTTGTAGAGTGTAGCGTTACCGTAAGGTTGGATAGAATCAATCACAGACCTCATGCTTGCAGGTGAACCAGTCGATGTGAATAAGTTTGTCTATCTGGACAGTTGTGGTAGACTGATGAAAGGCGAAATCACTTCCCGAATGGGGTAGGGTAAGTCAACGTTTGCCAACCTCAGACATTTGTGACACCAGGCTGACTGTCAAGGGTAGGGCGTACAATTCCGCTGTCCGATCTGTCCTGCTTTATGGATCTGAAGCGTGGCTACCGCTTGTGGAAAACCTTCGAAGACTATCGGTGCTTCCGAGGGGTTGCGCAATTTTAATGCGGACATCAGGTAAGTAATGCTAAAGTACTCCAGCAAAGGTAACTCTCTCCGGATAGATCAGCTGGTCACACTAAATGGATTACACTGGCTCGCCATGTAGTTCACATGCCAAAGACTTCTTCTTGCAACCATGTATGGGATGGAGATGGCCCGAGACGATCAGTCCAAGACCTGGCAACAAAGCATAAAATTCTTCACCAGTCAACATAGTTGCTTTGTTGCCTGCCTTTTCCCCGGATGCTGAATCATTGGACTATCTGTCTCTGTCGGGCAGCCAATGTCTATCCTGCATCAAACCATCGCCTTCACTTTGTATCTATCGTACTATGCCATATCGGATAAACGGATTAGTTGGACGTCAATGAACTGACTGAACCACCGCCTCCAACATATGGCCGCCATTATTTTGTTCCCTTTATCTTCCGCCAATGAAACTGTAGCATCTGAAGCCACTGTACTTTGTATACGTTTTGTGGCTGAAAAACTAAACTAAACTGAATTGGTTGTACGACAATGAGGCATCGGTATCAATGCTGCTTTGGCTACCCCTGGTGATCATACTGATGATAGTGAACGGTTGTTTTCGTGTCACGTTCTACCCGAGTGCTGTTACGGTATCCCGAACAACCTCGAGTGACAACACATGGTCGTATATACGATGTACGTTCGGTCTGGTTATTTACCCGCAACAACTTTATGGTTACCGCATTTTCCCTTGTAACTTTTGCTCACCTTCGGATGACTATCTCCTGAGACCTGAATAATTGGCCCCAAAAAGGCCTCGGATATACGCTACCTGGGCACAACAGTAAGAAATTTAAGGCGGTAGTTTGCATCAGTTTAATATGTGGTGTTGATAAATGGGCGTTATTTTAGTCATAGCGGGTTGCATTAGGCATTACCGAGTGGACCAGTATATTAATGGTACACCACTGACCATCTCGCTTGTTGTCTCCTCATCTTAAACCCCTGGCGGGCCTTCTCTGTTTATCTAGTAGACAATTACACCCGAAGAAAAAAGCGGTTTCATTGTTTCGCTTCAGTCATGTGGCATCTTTTATTTCGTACTGTTTATCATACTACCTTTCGGGAAATTGTTGCTCGGCTACATTAGAATATCCCAACGAACTTGCTATTGGGCTTTTCTTCGAACTCTTACAGAGCCCTTACATCATCATATTCCTACCAGTACTGGTGTGGCCAAACAGCTGGGCATTTTAGCTGTTGATATCCCGAATTCCGTCTCTTCTCTCTCCGGCTTACTCAAACTAGTCACCATCTCGAGAATCGTCTACTGGCTTGTTTGCGTTTTCGATTATTAGCTGGTTCCTACGAGAGGATAATACATCTTTCTGAATAACCATAAGGTTCCATAGAAGTTAGATTTGGCCGTTAGTTCCTGTAATTCTAGTCGAGCGTTGTGAATACGCATAATTCTACTACTATCTACTAATATCAGGAGTGATAGTTCCATGGATTTTGATAGTATCGGCCACCAACGTGACCGGATACACTCACTCTTCCAATGACCGAATGGTGCTTCATCAGATGCCTTTGCCCTTGCCGCTGATTTGGGTAAGGAAATTTTCATTGGCAAGTGTACAAACAACCATAGGTATACGACGGGTCCACTTGGGCACAACTTATGAACGCCTGTCCGTTTAACACCATTAATTCGACGGCACTTGGAGAATATCATTTCAAGTTAATGGAACACGCTACGTTGGAATCATCGTCGATAGCATCACATCGGTGTCCAACACGGTACACTGACGTACAACCATAATTTATTCGAAAGCCTGATCGTGAAGAAAAGAATAAAATTAGACAGGGAAGCGACTTATTGCTACCTTACCACAACCATTCCGGGGTGCCCACACCTCCAGACATTCGTTCAGGCAATCTGGATAGTGACTGACAACAAGAACGCTGTTGACATTGATTAGCAACCATCTTGCAGCGTCTCCAACTAGGTGCAGTGGGGATCACACAGTCCTCATCGTGGAAGGCGAGTAACACTGACAGTAACCAGATTTTGTAATCTATAGAGAAAAATGTTGGTAGCTCAGGTAGCGTAGTTGGTCGTTGGCTTGTTCGTTGAGCTGGGAGATTTGATTGCGAACGTTTTATCACCAACCGGGGTGACATCACCAGTGCGTTATTAGGGGGCGTAGTGATGTGTAGCGATCGGTTGTACATACAGCCACCTCGATTGGTGATGAAACATTCGCAACCAAAATTACCCAGCTCAGCGAACAAGCCAACGACCAACCTCGTAATCTCTTTCATACCCGTCTACCAGATCAAGGGTTGGCCACCTCTCTGCTTCCGTCACTCTGAATTAGGCATGGGTAACAGCACTACCTTCGGCGAACGATAGTTCGTCATGTGCAATACATGCTTAACCAACGCCGCCTCTGGTGCTGGACACATTTTTCAATGGAAGTCCCTGTGCACGACCGAAAACTCGCTTTCTAATTGCCGGCACGAACTTACACGAGCTATGGTCCTGAGACAACGTTTGTCGAATACCCGAACAGGCTCGAACAGGCCAAGGCTCACAGCCATACAACAAAACAGCCCGCATTGTAGCCTGATAAACACGTCCCTTGAGAGGATATACCGCTTTGACGCCATAGGTGACACAAATTAGCAAAGCCGATTCGAGCTTTGCAGATTCGTGCATTCTGCTGTCGATCCCACTGTCTCGCTTCTTCCCATCAAGTGGGTTTTTGAGGCTGGTACTAGCAATTTAATGATTTTCCGTGTAGATTAGTCAAACAGGTATCACCCACAGCAATGACCACGTGTATTTGCCACTACTTTCTACTTGTCCAGCGTACTTGAACACGCCCACAATGAGAGCCGAATTTCGTCCTCACTTTCAGTGGGCATTCCATCTTAATACGCTATCCCCAGCATACCCTATGCACCCTCTGTTTCTCTTTGTTTGTTCAAGCTGACACTTTTCGTTGGGATCCCTCCGTGACTCTATAACACACTAGTCGCCGGTTGAAGAGCATTCCTGAATTTTGCAGAGCTATTAAGTAAAATAAATCGGAAGTAAAAACTCTGATACAACAAACCACTCAGACAGATCATTACAGTGGTCTAAATCGTGCACCACACTTTAGATGGCTTATTTCAAGGGTCTCGCGATCGACAACAAGACAAGGGGATCATCGTGCATTGCAGATAGTAGCTCGAGCCTCTGGGCGCTGGTTTTGCGGAGGTTAACGATACGTACCGACCATGCTATTTCGTGTACTGTTATGCGATTGCTTATGCGACTTGGCTGTTGTATCTAGGCACTCTAACTTTACTGTTTCCAAGTGTGCGGTAAGCAATCTGAAGCCATGCGAACCAAACAGCCCTACTAGAACCACAAGCTAAGGATTCCCATGTTTGGATAATGTGGCCTCAGTTTAAAACCCGGAAGCTCTAAACTTTTTGGTTTTTGCGTTACTCACAAGTAGTACAAAACAAAAGACTTTTCTGTTCGCGCGCCCGTTGGTTTTTGACGCGTGGTGAAACTTCATCGTTTGGACTCACATGGTAAACTCTGGGCTTTTATTGTCGACTGTTTAGGGAAGAAGTGTTTTAACCAGCATTTATTGATCTATCGCCATTCATCTCTTGATTCGTGAGATACTTCGCTAATTAAATGCAGGTTGAAATTGTGCGATTTCAGGCTCTAGTACGTGGCAAAAGCGTATTCGTGTGATTTCATGAAGAAAAACGGCATGTAAATAAATTTCATCGTGGAACTATTTGGAGGCCGATGTTTACAAGATATTCCGACATGAGACATTTATCAAAAAGCAGAGGTAGTGTTGGTCTGATGCTCGCACTTGCACTGAGTCTTCCAAACACTCAGGCAAACAGGCTTTGTTGGAGGACCACTGGGGGTCAGTTGGCAGGCAAACGGTCTCAGTTTATAACTTCCAGTTCTTCATCCGAGTGAAGTTACCTTCTGTTCAGATAAATACTCATTTTTCAGTTAAGAAAACGTTACTGGGAGACTTAAATCGATCCCTGATGAATCTCTCGCTCACAGTATCCTTCAGTTCAGTCTCTCATCAACGCCAGCTTAAGTTGCAAATGACTGTTCATCTGCACCTGCATCCACTTTGGTATTGAGGTATGGAATAATATTGATAGAACTTCGGGAAATAGGTCTACTTAGTGAGTCCAAAAAGGATGAAACGGGTTCTGGACTATCAGGCCCTTTTCATCATCTTTGTGGGTGTTGTCATATCAAAGTTGACATCCTCCTAAGTGAACACTCGAGGAATCCGACTTCCAGGTTATCTAAGCTCCGGCAACTCAATTAATAATGTGGTTTTTTGAGGGATCATCTCTGAAAATGGAGGTTCTCTACTTCCAAGTTTACCTCACCTTCAAGCTACTCATCAGACAGTTAATTCTTCTCATTGTTTTATACGGCAAGTGTGGAAACAAGGTCGGGGATACTGCACTATTTCAAAACAGGTCATTTCCATTAACCTACTTCTGACGGTTTGGCGTGTATGTAAGCGTTTAACAGTTGGGATTCCACCGCCCCTCCCGCCGAGAATTGATGACCAATAAATTGTCTCTGGTTCTGCAACACCTTGACCTCATTGTGGTGCATAAATTCCTCATCCGTAGACGAAATTTCATTTCGGTTTGTTTTGCCCACTGTGGTACATGTTTCGTCGAAGATACCTGCATGCAAATCAAGCTCTGACTGCACCAACGTTAGTATTTGTTCGCCAACAGTTGCAAAAATACACGCCATTTTAGTGAAGATGCGGAAGAAAAGCGGATCCTAATTGATTTCAGTATTCCTGTTTTCTGGTGGTTCACGTATGGTTGCTACATTGGGCCTTACCTAGCAATATGACGCCTGTGTTTTCTGCGTGTTCTTCAGGGCTTTGACGATGGCGGTCCAAGGCCGGTCGCTGCTTACCGCCATGGTCTACCAAGTCGCCGTTCTCGTCCACTAGCCGAACCTCCTCTGGACTCGGGCAGTCCACCTGGCAATGGTTCCGTGGTCTCCAGCGATTCCTTACCATCCGATCGAGCTATACCATTCCGATCTCGTTTGCGAGGTACTCCACAGGATACGGCAGCCTATGAATCTGGCCAGGAAGATGGGGAAGAGGAAATTTGGACTCATCCTCTTCGTCATCCGCGAAAGATTCGCAGGTTTGTCGATGTTCACTTTCTGTAGGACACTTGAGAATATCTAGGCCCTAACGACCTGTTTCTTTTCTGTGTGGCCCAATACCTTTCCGTGAACGTCACTCCAGTGTCCCAAACTCCGTCAGAACTGGGAAGACATCATTCGAGGGGATCCTTCCAATGTTAGCTACTTTGATTTTACCATGTTGCTTGATAAACCTGTTCATTGAGCGAACTGAGTTCGTATCGGAAGACTGTTGTCCGGAGATACCAAGTTCGTTTTTAAAAGCTCGCTTGTGAGAGTCAATGGCGCATTGTCTGGACAATAGTACGTCATTGATAGGGTCCCGCAGGGCTAAATGTAAATTATGTACCGGGTGTCATTCACTCGACGCATGGTACATGATCTCTTCGCCATTGGAGACCGGTTCCCTCTAATTTGTTCTTGCTTGGTTATGTGAACAGCCGGTTACTTAGTGTTTCTCCATCAAATCCTCCAAGTGTTTAGCAGTTTTCATAGAACCGCTATTTCTCGTCGTACCCTAATATTTTGGCTGCATTCTTGTAGAGCTGATGCCGTTGTAAACATGTCTAAGGGTCATTGTATTCTTGGATTTCAAACTCGCTTTTGATATTTATGACATTCACACATCCCGACTTCTACAGCTATAAGACGCCTCTTCTGTGAAACTGGAGCCCGTGCATTCAAAACCCATGGTCTCATGTTAGGTCAGTTTTGATGTAGTCCACTTGCATGCCTCAAGGCCGGAGAAACCACTTCCACCAGGAAGTGTTTCATTTATATACCTGACTTATGTGGTCTGAATTATCAACGACTCCATGGTTTTCCTGGCCTACTGTCATTGACAGGTAGGTTACAACTTCGGTGTATTCTTTTTGGTGGCTTGGGGGAGTAGCTTGACGGTGTGTTCATCTGATGAATCAGATCGATGAATTTCCTTGGGTGGCATGACCTCAGTAGGCATTGACCTAAAAGGCATTGGCTGTCTCAGACTGTTTTACTCGCTGTTGGTTTACTCATCGGCTCGAGTGATTTCCGACTCCTGTGTCTGTTGCTTTCTAGTTGAAACTATTATCTGGTGAAAAACTTTATGGACACAGGGGCACTAGACTTTCTGTATATCTGTTTATTTGAATCTCTTACTATTTTTTGCACCAGACGTCAGCTGCTATACAGAAAGACAGTGTGCTAGTTAAACGTGACCACCTAAGCACTTTCTGTTACGTAAGACTCTGACTAGAATAGTTAGTGTTCAGGAGTACAACACTAACAACTTGTGGTAAGTTTTGGAACTGCCGGAGGATAGTGAAGGATAACTGCCGTGCACAGTCTGTGGAACCACAACTTCTTTTGAACATCGGTATCTTCATCTGTCATATCATTTTATTATATTTTCCTTCCTTTCCTCAATACGCCATCTGGCCTCTTGGAAAAATTGGTTCGACAGTAGTGTTATAACCACTGGTCCAACAGCGTCCTTTCTTAGTTCACTGTAGGGTAGAGGAGCAATGAACCCCACATATGAAGGCAACACTTTGGGATCACGAGTATTATCTACTTGAGAGTGTTCTTTTTGTTAGGGAAACAGATTTCCTTATAAACTGGACATTTCTACTTCGTTTTGTTTGTTTTTGCCTTTGTGATGGTTCAGTCACTAGTGCTGTCATACACAGATGACGCGCAGTTGGTCTTTCACCTCCCAACGGATTAAACCTCCCTGCAGATGTGCGTACTTTGTGAAAACTGTCGATTGGTAATGTCCAAAATATTCTACTTTTATCAACCGTGTACCCATCTGTGAAAACGACTAAATCAAGCCCTCGTTGTATAACCAATTTAAATGGAACTCAGTGGGGAAAACATCTGACCAGTTCATCATGATTCCTTTGTCTAAATTTCCATTCCGTCAGGTTCTGTATGTGCCATGTTGTGTAGCAAGGTATTCAGCTGCTTAAGCCGGGACGCATAAGTGTTGCGATAGGGCTTCTCATTTGTCCCAAAAACTTCTACTATGAGCAAGCCCAACCACATGTTATGCAAGGATCATCTCCCGCAATACCTCAACCAACGGCTGACAGCTGGGATCTGGGAGATGACCAGCATCGAAGCGGACGTCCTCAACCAGTAGCGATAACTGATCACACTCGAGACTTACGCATGGATATCCGAAAGCCCACGCTTGTCTTCAAAACCACGCTTTATCGAAGCCAGTTCGTCATACCGCTTCTTGACTTTCTTCAGCTTCGATCAACATCTGAAGCCATCGCCATCCGGCTGCTTGTGCCCTCATCTTACCCCGACCCCATCACTGCCACACATTCGAAACCCGGCGCGGCCGTGATTGCGCGCGCGGGGCTTGTAGTAGCCAGTCCTCAACGGAAAGTATGGTAACGGTGTCGTAGGCAGGTTTCTGAGTTCGTGTCATAGGGACGCAAATGAATTTTCCGACTATGCAGCAGAAATCACAGAAGTCAACGTTGGACCCATCTTGTCTAGGCTTATGGATTAGCAGCCAATTAGAATTGTATACGGACGGGAATATGACCTCATGACCAGCCTGCGAGTACACCCTTTGACAAAATACTCGTTCACTTGTGCAACCCTTTTGATGCTTAGCTGCGCTACTACCCAAAGGAGGCACGATGGGTAAGATGCTACCGTTTGCCTTAGCCTAAACAGGAGCAACGGAGATGTCCCGGTTGCGTTCGAACCACGGAATTTCTGGTCAGTAAGTTCGTGCCTCAATAACTGATTTATCTCGGGCTACATACACGTAGCAGATGCTCTAAACTTACGGGAATTCGAGAAAAAATACTTATGTGCGCGGAACATTTATCGGTAAAACGACTTGAAGTATATAATAGCAATAACTGGTGTGCCCAATTTCGCCAAAAGGGCTTCATTTTTTTAGAGGAATTGGGGCACTGAAAAATCTGTTTCAATGGGTGGGTGGTATTCGTAGTAAGGAATGTTTAAAGGGATAGCAGCATCACGCGAAAGTTGGCTGCACCCAGAATATAAATGTACGCCGCAAAATATCATCGCTGCTGTTTGAATCTAACTCTCGATTGTCTCTATGTTTGGGTGACCCGAGAACACTTCAGTGTTTCGTAAGTTTTGCGCGGAGCGTGCGGAAAACGGTAGCAGCTTCACATACTGGTGAGCATTACTAGTGTTTGGGTGTGGCCCCGACTAATCAGTAATGATCTTAATGAGCTGCTGAAATTCATGATCCAAAAGTTGAGAAGGAAGTATGTACATATACTATGCCGGATTCTTCCCACCAAACTCAACTTGTCCTGATCCTACCCTGGTTCGTGCACTTATTTTCAGGATCGATGAAAATGACAGTCATCTGCTCGCATATGCGGGTCATCCTCTTTCTGGCAGCTTCCAGAACGTCTCTGAGTCCGAAAGTGCTGATGTCGACGTGCGGCATTCTCCGGACACTCCTTTTGGTTCTGTCAGACGACATGCGGGTTCCTCCCACTCGGATCAGGATCAAGACTTCTCCATCTATTCTAACTTCAAACATCACGGACAACGACGAAGACGTATCGGCATGCCTCCTGTGCTCGCCAATCACGTCACTATCTTATCACATACTATCTTCATTGGACATCTGCACAAGCAGCTGGCCGAAAGTCGCCTGAAGAATTTGTGTGTTGAAGTGGCTGGTGGTCAGGTGGTCGAGTGCAATTTTATTCCCCCACGTGGCTGTGCATTTGTCACCTTCTCCACCAGACGCGCCGCGCATCGAGCGCTAACCCAAATGGACCAGTCCAAAATGAACGGTCGACAAATCAAAGTGGCCTGGGCTCCGAATCGAGGAGTCAAAAGCAATGAAACTTACATGAAAAATTACTGGGACCCGGTCGAGGGCTGCACTTATTTACCCGTGGATGAGATCACCAAGCTCACCCGACCCAAATTAGATCAAATCTTGGCAGGTCACGGGGAGATAGATGAGGATTCTGTTGCTGATTCCCGCCTACGTGATCTGATTTTAAACATTTCTGCCTCACATTCAACCAATGCGACCGCTTCGCCCAGTACACCAACAGCCGCATACATTTATGGAGCGACTGGAACACTACGAACGTCCATCCCTGCTACTCCCGCTGCTTTGGTAGCACCTGCCTACTCCATCGCGGGGCTTGCCCCGATTCCCGTTGCCATGGCCTCAACAACTTCATCCAACTTGCCTGCTGTCATTCCCCCACCAATATCAATGATTATACCTCTTGTACCTGGTAAGTTCTGGGTGTCAGACCTCTTGAGTTATGTTGAGTGAACAGATGAGAGCTGTAGACGAGTCTGTAAGGTTCGGGTTGTGTTTGATGATCTGAGACATATATGGCGGCAAAGCAACAAACCCCTAAATCTTAAGGGACATTGTTTCAGGCTAAAGTGCGACTGTTTTATTGTACGGAGTTGAGACTTGGCTGCTTCGAGCGTCGGAACTGAGACATCTTCAGGTCTTCGACAACCGTTATCTCAGAACCACAGCGCAGGCCGAAGCATGGCCTCAACAACTTCATCCAACTTGCCTGCTGTCATTCCCCCACCAATATCAATGATTATACCTCTTGTACCTGGTAAGTTCTGGGTGTCAGACCTCTTGAGTTATGTTGAGTGAACAGATGAGAGCTGTAGACGAGTCTGTAAGGTTCGGGTTGTGTTTGATGATCTGAGACATATATGGCGGCAAAGCAACAAACCCCTAAATCTTAAGGGACATTGTTTCAGGCTAAAGTGCGACTGTTTTATTGTACGGAGTTGAGACTTGGCTGCTTCGAGCGTCGGAACTGAGACATCTTCAGGTCTTCGACAACCGTTATCTCAGAACCACAGCTCGTGCAGGCCGAAGAGTGCTGTTTTCCGTGCCCAAGTCATTGGCACAAGTAGATGTGTGATCAGTCTTTGACCTGGCAGAGGGTTATGAAGGCCACTACGAAAAATCTAGGTGCTGTGGGTATGACGCCTTCCAGGATGGCGTCCGCATGCTCCCCACTGTTCATGTTTTGAGACGCTGCAAGATATAGTTTTTGGCCGACGCCTATCGAACTATCGCATCGGCTGTCAAAAAAAGTTCGAAAGCACATTTTAGAACGTCTCTTGCCCGTCGATACCCGACCGATTTCTAGCCTAGTTTAGCGTGACCACCTTCAATGTAGCTCGAGGTATCTTAGTATTTGAGATCAGGTCTGTAGTTTCAGCCCAACCTCTGCATGTTGGCTGCTCCTGTTTAGGCCTGGTGGTATCTCAACCCTAGTGCTTCTTTCGGGTAAAATGACAAATTTGCACTGAAAGGGTGTTGGAGCTGAATGACTACCATTCGCACCTCATTTCTTTCTTCTGTTGACTCATTATTTTCAAGACCATACGTTTTTTAATCGCCAGAAACTCGGACTGACCTTTCGCGCTGGATTGTCGGGCAGACATTGTTTTCAAGGTGGTTTTCTAGGTAAAACTGTCCATTCGGCCCACTCTTCCGGTGAATTCGAGCAATCGTATTGCGCCGCCAAATGCACGTATTAGTTGGTGGTCACTTTGTGTTACAGTCGGCGCAGTTTCTGTCACATGGGGAAACTTTTTTGGGGTTATTGGTGTGTGGTGAGGAGAATTTATGCAAGGAAGTTTTTCTAAGAAAACAATGGGTTACCTGATTGTGAAAGGCAACCCCTGAAAGTGATTTATTTATTTTTATCTGGGTTTGTGTCTTTCCGTGAAGGATCTTGGGATGTGCCTTTCATGTCCTATGGTGCATTTGACTTTACATCACACTGATATGGCGCCGTTCTGCGATAAACGCTATACGGTGTCTATGCGCATGATAGCCTTGGCTCAGTTGCTTCGCTGAAGCATATAATGCACCGATTTCGGTGTGTACCGAAGACGTGTTTCCAAGTTTCGCGTTGTCAGGTTTGACAAGTCTGCAATAGGCCTTCCGCGGTTCGAAAGTACACAGCCGTATTTCGGTCTGAACATACGTAAAGTACAGCCCAGCTTCACCACACACCAATAGGGTGATCTGTGCAATTTGGTAATGGATGGTCGATGTATTCTGCGTCGTCTTCATCACCCCTAAGTGTTAACATCGTATTCGGGGCACAGTATCCCAGCGTTTATCGTTTTCGCATGACAGTTTCAACGTGCTCGTTTTTTTCACATTACCTATTGTGACGAGTTAGTACGTACATCGGTTGAAGTAGAAAACGGGATCTCGGCTATATACACTTATTCTATGGTAAAATTTCGAATTCGCATTTCCATTTGTGAGAACCTTTTGGCTTTAAAGATTTTGTTTTTGTAAGATGTTAGGTTGTAATCCTTATTTACTGACCAGGCATTCCATTCTGCTGCCTTTTTCTAAAAGTTCTGTGACTGAGTTAGTGTGTTCATTTTCCTGGTCTTTTCTGTCCTTTCATGTGCACCATTCAAGACAATCTTTCTTCTCTCCATTATTGCTCTCAGCAATACAGCCTCAACCGCAAAAAAATCCCCTTTATTTTGCAAATCCTGGATCTGCGACACAACAGGGGGCTATTGTTCCGCCGCCACCACCGCCACCTCCTCCACCCCCTCCGCCTCCACCCCCACCCCCTCCTTCCTTGCCGCCACCACCACCACCACCCCCACCTCCACCGCCAACTGAGAAATATCCTGGGAGTATACCTCCCGACCAGGATCTGGCAAAATTGACGGATGCACCGACATCAAAACAACAAAATTCTGAAAAACAGACACCTGGTGAGTTTCTGAGTCATATATCTTCGTGAGCTAAACGGTCCTGCCCACAATCCGCATTTAGTCTACCAGATCGCGATTGTCCTTTATCGACTACCGGTTACTGTCGTCACGGCTGACGCAAGTTGATGAGTATTATCTCTGATTTGACAGTACACTAATTGGATTTTACATCAGTGCATTCACAGCTTACACGGTCGTCGGAACTCGTTTCTCTAAAGTTTCACTGAACTATTAGGACTTTGCTCTGATTATGTTAGGATGTCCACTACAGAATGAAATGATTGTCCAAAGGTAATAATGAAGCTGAAGAGAGGTATCGATGAGTTGGGTTTGCAAAAATGGGTGTTCTGTCTCTGTCTTTCTTCCGCAAGCATCTTGTAGCCTCAATGAAACATCACTGCACTCAGTTACACAAAGGTCGCTCCACGATTCCCAACAGGTTTGATGAAATGTATAGGTGAATTGACCGGGGAAGTAGGCGTGCCTTTGGCTTGTCAGCGATCAACTTTAGCCATTATCCAGAGCCACAACAGTGGTAGTGCGACGGCTGCAAGTGAAACTGGACAACACGGTTAGTAACGCAAGCTACGGCAAAACTATTCACACACACTATCATTCACAAACTATTGACACACTATGTCACATGATCTATGTGACAAAATAAACAAATATTCGGACGACGGATAACGGATATACCGGCGTAATAAGGGACTCAACACAAATACCCTTTTCACAAGTTCATTCGTGATGCAAATGTCAACAATGCCGTTGTGACGAGTAACGGTATACCGAAGGTATACCCGGTACATATAAGCATTTTTGGTAATATGCAACCACCTAACATAGTGGGGTCGACCGTACCATTCGATTATTTCATTCCTGTACAAATTGGAACTGGAATCGTCTAGGTACTCGACGACTACTCATTTGACCATGAACAGACAAACTACAAGGCAGCGTAAAACTTACCAAAATGGTTTTCGTTTACGGGTTCTATGGAAAGCATTTAAAGAGACAATTAAAGTGAACACTTCATTAGTCCGTTTTCGCAGCCTTGCCTGTGTTCTGTTGTCTTGTCGACGGGACCGGGTTTCGGACAAAATTGTTTTACACTTATCAAAGCTCCGTCTATCAAGAGTAAGCGCATTCATACGAAAATAAGTTATCCGGTTCCTTAGTCTCACATCAGTCAACCGCTAGCTTTTATCAATGCCCACTCAAGAGCTGTGTAAGTCTGTGTACTGTTAATGTACTGCAGTTAGGTTTTCCATACTATTTATTGCTCATCCTCGATAGTAGTCAGCCCGCCGCTTGTAGGTATTCATCGTCGTGCGTCGCTAAATTACCAGCATCATACAAATTCAGATCAAGCATAGGTATCAGCAGCCATTATTCGTAGCGTTCGAAATGTCATTCACATATCGTCTACTGTGGAACAACTTAGTTGACAATACTTTTGTCGTTCCCTAGCTTCCTGTGTGCGATTTGGTATTATCCATGTGCAACTTTATCCTTTCAGTAGTCTATTACCAAGCTCTGGTACGTATCAACCTGAAACTTAAGCGGCTGCTTTTACTGCAATTCTTTGAGTGATAGTCGTAATAGATAGCCTGTGGCAGGGCACATTTGACATAGTGAATCCACTATGAAGCTATGACCAAAGCATGTCTAGCGCCTCTGAATGATAACCTCTGTTGTCAATCAATCTGCTTGTCACTTGGTCTTTGTTATGAAAGTTCCCTTCAGAACTCTTTCGTGGTCTACACGTTACCACCGAATCAATGAGCGAAAATGAATATAGATTTCCATAGCCTTACCGGGATCGATTGTTTCCAGCAATCTGTTGGACCACGTTGAGTTACGCTCAAAGTCCCGAAAGCCAAATCGTTCAAATGGAGGTTTGTCTACAAATGCGGTACTATAAATACAATAACAAAATAATCCAGCTATGCACCGGTTTATGAACTGCTAATTCCTTACGGATCCCAGACTCCACACCGACTCAAGATAGCGAAACCACATGTTGACTTTAACACCACGTGCGACGACAAGTTCAAAGAACAGTTTATGTTCAGGTGAAGAACAAGGAAGATGGTATAGGCGCAAAACCGAAATAACATAAATGGGTAATGCCGTTGTGCAAAATAAGAATAAGAGAAAAGAATCAACTACCGGTAAACTTAGGTTAGCCAACCTAGAGGAAGTAGATTTCGAACCAGCTGTCCCTATGCAATGCAGAATACCGAAGAATAATCCTGCTCACTTTAGACTATCGAAGGCGGTCAGTTCACTAATCATAGATAAGTAAATGACACTTTGCCAAGATCAGCACAATTCAGGAATGATGTGCGCTATCATTTTTTCTTGAACTAGAGTTTGTTTGACGATTTTTTGTTGAAAGGTGACATCTTCGTAGCCTTAATTGCTTCGGCTGAAACACGCACTGGTCGAAACGTCAATGATTCCTAAGTAACAGTCGTTTTCTGCATATTCCCTCTGTTTTCGCACCAAAAGTTTCCATGGGAACATCGGGACTGAAATTGACATTTCGAGTGGTTTCTTGGTTTGGTCATCCAGATTGCCTTTGGTTTATAGATGTTCCGTCACAGCTCCAGAATATGCGCCCACGTCAACCATTTGGACAACAAAAATCTAATGGGGTAGGGGAAAGCAATTTTTCCTCACTCGTCACAAAAAAAATCGTTGTTTTGACGTATCTTCTTTGGAGTTCTTGTTAAAGTGTACACGGTACCTCAAAGTACAGCACCATTCAGCAATTTATTTTGCCGTTGGTCTTGATAGCTACCTGTGCTTCATTGTTTCTTGATTGGCTGTTAATATACCAGGCTGCGTTTCGTGCAGAGACTGCTGCTTTCATGCACATATCATTCATTTGTACGCACTACTGCCGTTTGCACACCACCACGATTTATTTAAAACAGTTTGACGTGGCGAAGATCTCCATCTGATGGGTAAACTTCTTACGAACACCTGCGTATCAGACGAAAAACCGGATGATTTAACTTTGGAAAAGACAACAGTTACCAAAATCTGACTACATCAGCTTTGCTAATCCGATGTTCTACCAGACCACACCATTCCTTCAGAGACACCGATGGTAAAACATTGGATAGCTCTCGTATATTCTCTGCGCGTAGGGTCCACGTTTCTGATCCGTAATTCAGGGTGAATCGAACTATCGACGATTTTACAGGTCAGTTGCCGTTCTGCTTTTTTCGAGCACCGTTTCACTGGCACTTGTCTTCTGGCCGGTTGATCGAATCAGTTGAAACAGGGCGCGGCTGTTGTCTGCAGCAAAAGACTTCTCCATCTCCTGGGCCTTCGAAATCCACCAGCGTTATCTGTCATTCTTCAAGCTCCTGATTATCCGGTGTTTGAGGAATCTGTGTGCGCCATCATAGTCGCTATTTGCTGGTATGGCCTTCTGCTGATCTCAAAGATATCTCGCGTTCGTTGAGTCGAGTCAGATTGGCTGGACAAACAGTTCTGAAAGCTGAGAGCTTAGCTTCTTTAAACCGCTTCCTTTCAGTCTCCCAACAGTCTTTGTCATCTGCATCACTGTGCGCTTCCAGCAGCTTTCTAGCCAGGTCAGCTCGATGTGCTTCGGAGTTGATGAATGAAACTGCTCTGTTTTAGCACGCGTATTGCTGACGGGAAGTGAAGTGATAGCCGGGTCCGCACAATGACATGATCAGAGTCAAGCTGTGTACACTGGAATGAACGACAATCTGTGTTCGACGCTCTCCATCGGTGACTGATAGCCATATGGTCCAACTGAGTCCATGAATGTCTTGCGGTTGTTGGCCTTCAATTGACTCGATGTGAGCGTTTGTGTTGGAAGTTTTTACTTACCAGGAGAAGACGATGATCTGCACACAACTGAAACAGTCGTTTCCCATTTTCCGTACGCTAAGCATCGACTCTGATTCTGCCACCCGACTGCGCTTCTTTCGAACTTATTCGTCCAACTTTGGCATTCATATTACTCACCACGATTACTAAATCCGCCTTTCTTGCTGACCAAAACAGGTGCGACAAATCTTGATAAATCCCGTCCTCAGTCTCAGAGCTGTAGTCTGTCCGGGCGTATGCTAGTACGACAAATAAACACCTATATGCACGGATCTTAATTGAGCCAGACAACCGCACAGCGCATAGGCGAATATTTACTGGGATTGAGTTCAGTAAGGCGCTTTCAGCCCTGGGTCTGAGTGCAGCATCCACACCGTAGATATCACGAGCCATTGCCTAGCTGAAGAAGGGGGGTTGGTTGAGGTATCCCACCTTGAGCCTTTGACCTAAAGGTTTGACCCACAAGACAGTGGGAGGATCTAGGGTTTTGTTTGAGAGCCCTGAATCCAGCCTGACTGAGACGTTTGAATCGCGAAGCAGCGGTTTTCAGGGTTATTTTCGGGGACCGTTCTGGGAGCCAGTGATTTAGTGGTCTGACTCACTTGGCTGCGGGGGACCGGCCTGACCCGAGGATGCAGGAAGAAAGGCATTAGTTACTCACTCCTAATGCGGCTGCGCGCATTAGGCGTCTTTTGGACAGCACTAGACTCTTGGTTTTAAAAGTATTTCGACCGTGTTGAGTAATGTGCCGGGGGTCATGTTCAACTCTTAGGGGATCGGGGTGTGCGCTCTCTAGGGCCTACCTTTCCCAACCCTTCCTTTGGGAAAGAGGTATCTCTGCCTCCTTAAATGTGGAGATGCTGGTCGCTGTACTGACTTCACCTTCCTGTCGCAGTGCAGTCAACCTATCCTGAAAAATTCCGAACCTGCAGCTCTGCTGCTTGTCATCAAAGTCTTCATCATTGACAGCGGTACACCGTGAATACACAGCGGTGCTTAACTGTCCTTCAACGATAGAAGAAGAAAGGCCTAGTGGAGTGGAAATAAAAGGGAAGGAATAGGGACTTGGTGCTAAGAAACTAAGCACGTCTTACCATCATATCGAAGGGTCCGTAAGCTAGATTGATCCAGCCTCCTTTGTGAACCTCGCCTGACATCACCCCAGCACACAAAGACAGGCGAACTTTAGCTAGGCGATCCGGGCACGGGGCCCGCAATCAACCACCTTCAGGCAAGGTTCACGTGAGTCCGACCGGTAAGTCGCGAAGATCCCACAGTGCTCAATTTGACTGTAACCGCTTTCATTTTGCGTTGCTGTGTAATGCACGTCCTCATCGAACCTTGCGCCGACAATCGATTTCTTCACTAGACGATAGCTGGGCATGCCCCAACCACATCAACCTAATAATTTCAGTCTGCTGCTCTATCCACTTGGATTCGTTATGATGTACCACGTATGCCCCTTCTCGGCGCGTATTCACTGCAGCCAGCTAAGTGTTACTCCGTTGCGCAGGCGTCGTTGATCAAACGTTTGGACGTGTCTAGGGCACTCGGATCGGAGGGGCCAAACCGCATAAGTATGGAGTAAGGCCGCTCTTACAGTTGCTCTGTATACACAGTCATTTAGTTTCATCAAAGTTCTTCCCTGACATCAAAAAAGTGGGCGAAGGATAGTCGCGTCTTCATTATCCGCGCAATACCATCATGTCACAGTATGATCACGGCTTATTCAGATACCAAGATAAGTGACCCAATCAACAAACTCAAGCTCTTCATTCCGAAATTTAAGAGAAGCGTTAAAGTGTGGGAAATCTTGATGTATTTGAAGGCGTAAAACATCCCCACACTTGGAAACACCGTTATTCTGATTTAGGTACTTTGCGCAAACGAATAATCATTAAACAACAAAGCCATGTCGTCCGCATAATTCGAGTCCATTAATCTCTCCCTGTGCCTCGCTCTACGGTCCATTGGATTGGGCACTCCATGATAACGTCGATGAAAAGTTGTTGAAAACGAAAAAAGGGACAGCTCCAACAAACTTAACAGATTTTGAGGAAGGTTTTAAACCGTTGATTATACACCACAATCCAGTTTGTGATATGGAAAGGGAACACGAACCACGCTTAGAATTTCAAGGCATTCTTTTTCTGCCACGATTACAGGCCAAGATTATTCAGGAACGCCGTTGTTTCCAGAGGCGGTTCACGTGGCGCTGCTCAAGCGCTTGACGTAGTATAGAGATATGAACAGTGAATTCTGTCATTTCATCATCCCGGTTGATGCTGTTTGACTTACGCCTCACTTGCTGAGGAGCACCACTTAGGGTTTGCCCTATTTCTCTGGAACAAGTTCTTGTTCTAAGTACGTACAAACAACCTATTCGAAACGGAACACAATGGACCCCCTCCATCTTCGAACAACGCTGAGAGAAGCTCATCTGGTCCAATAGTCCGATGACGCTTCAAGGCGAAAGGCATAGTAGTAATTCCTCACCTTAGGGGGAACGTAAGCTTAGAAACCATGGCTCAAAAAGAGCGGGCTGAGTGAAAAACGTAAACAGAGCCAGAGGGTCTACTCAACTGTTTAAAATATTTCACCCAGTGATTAAGACACCTGTTTTTTTAATATTAGGCTTCTAATATTACATTTGGTTAACTTAGGTCCAGTGGTCTACGTGTTTACCCTCGTGCTTGGAGGCACTACAAGCAGAGTTGTCGGTACAATCATTCGCACGTTTTCGTCTATCCACCCTGGTGTATGCACCGAATGAAGTGACCCGGCTGGTGTCACCACGCGATGGCCAGTCTAGCATCAAGGTGCTTTTTTCTGTTAAGTTCGTGGTTGCGCGTGGGCTGAGACATTGCCATACCTAGACAGGAAGACGATATGAATCCTCAACCAGAGCATTTGGATCAAAAGCCCGACAGAATGGAAATCCCTGTTGGTTCAACACTACTCGATTAGTCCGAATTTTCAGGAACAACTTGTCACTCGAATCCCAACCCTCAATTTGGGCATCCTCCAGTACAGTTCAGTGGACTATTGAGGTACGCAAACCGTCGCACCACAATAAGACCCAGTCCCTTTGCTACTAGCAGTTGAACACTTAAACGTTCAGCTGATTTTCGGTGGGATTAACTCATAGTTAGACGGGATATAACACCACTCATCCTGCAGTCGCGGAATCCGCATCATGTAGTTACCTTGTATGACAACTTCTCAGGTAGAGGGTTCGCTTGTGTAGATTATTCATCTGAGCTACTTATAGTTTGGTGGTAGTATGAGTTGATTGGTTCGGCCTTTATGGCGTGTCTGTCAGCTGCTTTTATCATGTACTCCTTTCGATCAGATTGAGTGCTCGTTTTTCGTTAGCATGTCGTTGGCGACCGAGGTTCCGTAGTGTACCTATCTATCTGTAAACCATAAAGTTGCTAAAAACCAACCTAGGCTTCTTGGTCTGTGTAGTAAGGGAAGAGGCGTATTCGACACAGGCTTATCAGGCAGCTTGTGACACCAGCCACCACAATTCATTCTGTGATGCGAAACGCGGGATGAGTTCACCCCGACAAGAGGACTGGTCGAGTCGTGTCCACACTAAGTAATGATACCACATGACGCATGTCATTTGTTGAGTGCGAAGCGAAGCACCTGGTTTCTCTGAGGAGAACTATTCAATTTATTTCAGAACATCTCTACTTATCCAAATCGGGCAGAGAATATTTTCCTAATGAACATGCAAATTGGCGGGAAAACTCATCATTACCGAAAGTTGATTTAATTACCTGTGCTGTTCACAGAAATCCGTGCATCCTGATCGCTAATTGCAACTTTCAATCAGACACACTTAATTACTGAACGAGGTCCGGTTAATTAGGCATATGGTGATCTTCACTACTTCGTTTGTTCTTTGGTACAACTACTTACCCATCTTACCGTGGCGTTGCTGACCCCAACGAAAGGATTAGCCAGTTCCTTAAATTTCCCGGTTTACGCTACCCATCCTGACATAAGCGTTCGCCTCGTCATGTTGGTCAGGCTTCAATGATGCAGTGCTCGAGATTTGTCACTGTTGTTTCGGGAGGTGATATGAATACCCGGTTAGGCTGGTTGATTCCGGAAGAGATTCGATATTAATGTTCACTGAAAACCGACTTTTTCAGTCGCTAACTCAGTCGCATTGGAAACTGTCATCTCCCCGGTTGGAGACCCCGGCGGCAGATAAACCAATGGCCTACACGGATATGGTCCTGTCACGCAGTCATAGGCGGTCCTGCATCGAAGTAACTCTCACTCCTTGTCTTACCAAACACATGATTTCTTTGAGCAGCCACCTGCAATGTGTTGTAGTCATTTTCCATGTACTCGGTAAACAAAACGGATTCGTTTAGTACCTCATTCACATAGCTGATCAACTGGCTGCAGCTACCCACAGCCACCCCACAGACTGAGATTCAGTCTCGTTTGTAGTGATACATCTGTTATCTTTTGTCCTTTTTTTTAAAGTCCCCACAGCCGTCATCCTGCGGTCCCTCACTCGTTCTTCACTTACTCCAATGTTATTTCTTCCTACAGGTTACACAGACATCCAGGTTTCTCAGTCCAGTCAACCAGAGAACATAAATCACCCTCATGAACAAACATCGGGAAAGAATTTTCCGGGCCAAGTGGGAGCTCAAACGCATGGTGTCCCAACATCCATATTTCATAATCACTGTCGACCGTTTTCTCAGCAGGCGTTCAATATTTCAGTTCCGACTTCTCGTGCATCTCATTGGTTGGGCCCAAGTGTCGTACGTCCTGGCGACGGTTCGGATGTTGTTATGCGAGGTGAATGCTCTTTCGACTGCTTATTGATTCGTTTTTAGTTTCCGCAAACTCCTGTTACAACTAAATCATCCACATTTCGCTAATAATCAACTCATTTAATGAACCCGATGTTTTGCAATGGCAATGACCCTTTACACGTGACTTTTTTGGTTGGTCGTTTTTTGGCCTCGTTCGTATAAAGTTGCAATTCTCAGCGATCTTAACATGCCGTCATTCAGTCTTCGAATCACCTCTGGATCTCCGAATTGTTTGCCCGTTGTTAGGCCTTAGGACTGACATGTTTGTCCATGTGAAGCTGCCTCATTCTGCCTCTTTCTAAACCCATGTTACTATTGGCATTCTGAACTAAACTTCTGTTGAATGGGGTAGCAACAGAACAGAATTCTCCGTCAATCGTAGCATTTTCCTTGTCTGGATCATTTATCCTCACTTGTTGTCTGTTAGTTTTTTAACTGTTAGCAGCCAGGAAGAAACACATATCTAGATTCTTAAGATTTCGCATCTACCAGTAGTCCTTGTCACCGACGCTGTTCGCTAATCTTCCCATCTCGTGATTATCTATGAATGAATACGAGCACCGTTGTGAGATACGTCGTTCCTGAGCTCATGTAAGCAGTCGCTCCCCAGGCTGTTCCGGCAAGCAGTAGGCCTTTTCATGGGAAAAACCAGTACCGCTGTTTCCCGAACGTGTTTGTAGGTTGTCATGATTGTCTGCTAGACCAAATTCAGTTCTCAGTTTGACGTCAGATGGGTTTTCTTTGAAAATTTCGTTGGTTGGTTTCAATTGGCCTAATTATTGAAGTTGCCTTTGTTTCAGGCTGCATGCACTTTCGGTACTGTGAAGCGTTTCGAAAACATTTGAATAGAAATATACAACCAACGCGTAGCATTCAACTCTAGAGTTGAATGATCGCTGGATTAGATGTTGTTTCGAACGTGACAGTCCCGTACACGGGTGGGTAGCTCATTCTCTGGCCCATCTTCATTGTTTGATAGGTTCAGGCAATATTGGAGCTGGGAATTGGGTGCATCGACCGGGCTTTGTTCCCCGAAGACCTGTTGCTATGCCACCTACCGATCCGAGTGGCATGTTGTCTACACCCCCCTCCTTTCACATTCGGATGCCTGAACGCCCTGGTCTATCGATCAACCACAATGTCGTCCAGTCTCAGTTTAACAACGTTCATCGGCACCCACAACCCCAACCGGGTTCCACTAGAATGCAACACCCACGTAGCATGGTTCCCCAAGGTATGCAGCGACCACAAATGGACCCCAGTCGTATGCATGCTCCATGGCTCGCCGCAGATAGACCGTTCCAGCCTGGCTTCAATGCCTCCAATCCACACCGGTTCGTTCGACCTATGATGAACCGAAACCCTAGTCCTGGTGCCGGTATGTATCTTCCCACGCGTTTTCATACAAGACGTCCTCGCTGATTCAACCCACATGCATGGTTGTCGACCCACAGTATACGAACATGCCCTCATTCCACACCAAACAGGGCTGTACATATCTTCAGTTCGGTGTTCTCTCAACCACCCTAAGTCTATCTGGAGCGCGTGAGAGAATTTGCCGACTTTCTCTACCAATGCTGTGCCCACCTCCCCCATTTGATCAAGTCGGTTTTGAAGCTAGTTTTTTTCCGCCTGAGGACCTTTCGGGGCTTGTACTGTCTTGCAGATGTGTATAGAATGCGAAATTTCAATTTCTTACTGTCGCCTTTTGCTTCTGATTTTTGAGACCCTTTTATTTCCTGGGTTTAGATACTGAAATTTGTCAGTTAAGTATGATATATGTTCTGAATAGCACGGCGCAACATTCAGCCCAATCTGCTGCTCATGATTAAGCTGTCTGCTAGATGATTGTAAGGTTTACTTCCACGTGTCAAAGAAACGGGCTGGTGAGGTGGTCTTTGCACATCAACCATAGTACTGAGCTGAAATCAGGTATAGTAGCTCAAGTGGAATACTAGAAGGCCTTTCTCGATAGGGGTATTTTTTATCGCAACAGGTGACTTATATAAATTGCTCCAGATTCTCCGTACTTTGTTGAAGGAGGTTCAGTTGTATACCATTGGTTTTAACAACCTTCTCACAGTACTTTGTAGTTTCTGCGACCACACAGTGTCGTGTATCGTCCGTTGCAAGGCATCTGCTGGCCATCCACTCCTGTTGTCAGAAGGATTGTAACTGGATAGTACTTGTGTAGTCTAGTTGAATACTGATAAGAGTCCAACAAATCAAATCATGTGGCTGTGATATCTTTCGTGTGTATAGGTGCTATTCGACTCGTCGGAGGCGCGAAGTACTATCAGCCTTTACAACGAAGTACCTGGAAAGTCAGGGGTCGATTCAAACCGTCGTTTTTGTTAACTTATACCTTACTCACTGGTTTATCTTTTGCACACAGTTGTTTTTTCATATGTCCTTTATCCAGCTTGGCATATAATTTACTCGCTTGTGTTGTTCAAGACGACACTGCCCCCCAGCTAATCATGTCGATGCACGAGAACGCCTCAGTTACATGTGTGTAAAGCTACCAACAAAATCACTCTCGCGTGAAAAGAGTTTTGCCATGCCTAAGTAGACATCTGTAGAATTTAAGTTACACCAACTACTGACGGCTCAGAAACAGTCCACATTATTTTTCTTTACTACTAAAATAGATTTTATTACGCATAAGAACACCGTACTATTTCCCCTATTGAGGGCGAAATCAAGCGTGTCTATAGGTTTGTGACTGCATTCAGCAGTTTAAACAACTAGTAAATTTTCTTACACACAAACGTGAAACGGCACGGCAGGTTGAACCTTGAAGTCCGATACTTTCGGAGGAAGCCCAGATTATAGGAAAAATAGAACACTTACGATTTGAAGGCAAAAGGTTAAAAGAGGTGAAAGAGATTAGGGGCAGAAGGGAGCACCATTTCTTGGTCGTCAGAGGTAACAAAGAATAGCGGTAAATTTTAAGTTTGCAACGGAAAACAGTCAGTTGAACACAGCCCTCGGCTCTGTTGAGATAAGTTAAACGGTACTAATTACATGGGTCGGGGACGCCACTCACAAAGTCTGCAAATCGCTAAATTTGGTAGTAGCATATGAGACCTATAGGTTGGTATTTAGCGATGTGTTGACGTGACGCGGCTGGCTTTTCTCTCTAGCCTATCTAATAGGTCTTAGAAAATGCCACTGCGAATTCCCGTTGTTAGAAAATGTGAGGAAGGTAGTCGATATCAAACTGAGCAGTCCGGGCACACATAGCATGCGGAAAAAGGCACATCGGTGTTGCCTCGAATCATCGGCCTGCTGCTCACCGGATGAATGCTCTACCGACAACTATCTAGGACGCTTGAACTCCGTCACCCGGTGCACTTTCGCTTCAAACATGATTCACCACACCACACGATGGATTAACAATTGACTTCTGCCAGAAACATCAACGGTCTTATTATGTGATTCAGTGGGTCAGGTGTTAATATCGTCTAGGTCCTAAATGTTTTTAGTGTAAATTGTTAAGGGGAATTCGGAGAGAAATCAAGATGACCGAGGGTCCATCCTTTCTTCGAGTTTCATGCTTTTATAGTGTCGAACGAACTGTGAACCAGCTTGGTCAAAGCATACTCATTTCGGGTGCACATTTTTGCAGAGCAATTGGGAGGCTGTTGTCTTGTCCTAGAGGTTTGAAAAATGAGAGGACTGTAAAAAAATAACTACCCTAACAGCACTCTTGAGCGAGGGTCAAGGTGAGAGTGGATTGGATTGAACTGCGCGGAGGTGGTATACGGAAGAGTTTCCTCAGTCGAGGACTCGACTAAGCTAGTAAATTATATGCCAAGCTGAGCAAGGGACATGAAGAAGAAACAATTGTATGCGAACGACAGACCAGTGCCTAAGATGTGAGTTAACAAACGATACATCAATGGTTTGAATCGATCCTTGACTTTACGATCATAGTATGCAGGTCGCCAGTCCGGTGGGATCCAAGCCCTCATGCACCTTTGCACGAAGGATACAACAGCCAGACGTTCTGATTTTTGGGCAATTTTGGCATTCAGCTAGGCTACATTAGTACAACCCATCCACAATGCCTCTGCATAGTGATTTCACGGGCGGATATAGAAGACCAAGATGCTCGAAACAATGCAGGCCATGGACATTGAGGTCAACTTTGGGGACCCAAGGATGTTGGTGTCTTGGGACGACGCACCACCGTTAATGTGACCAAGTGAACCGACTGAGAATGTTCCGGAGCTTCTCAGCTGTATTGTAGGCGCATGATACCACCTTCCTTTCGCATGCAAACCAACTGGCCAGCAGCGGGATGAACCTCGTTTGTGTTGTAATATTGATTTTGCAGGTGGCTGGTTAACTCAGAGATCTGTCAGCAGACTCTTGCTTTTGTCGCCATTTCGACTGAGGTTTGATCATTCAGGTGGTCCCACCTCCACAGACTGGTTTAGGTTGGTGGAAGTCGCCGATGTACATCTGCGTTGTCGACGTCTAACATCCATTAGGACAGTTACTGTGGAAGTGCCGGTTGCCGCTGTATTGACAAGTGAAGTGCATGGATCTACTACCTCTGAAGGCTTACGGTTTCATAGAAGTCGAGGTTGCGTGGGTTTTGAGTAGTGTGTGATTTCTCTAGCCCCAAGTTCCTAGAGGAGCAGCTGGGCCTTCTGAGTGTCATTCTGGCGAGTTGTTAAAAAGATCTTTGAGCTGACGGCACCACGAATCGTTGATTAAGGGTTAGAAAGGCGCACCAGACTGCTGCTGACAGCGCTGTGAGCGGACTTGGCGTCTGTTAGGAATAATTGGTTGGTCAGGTGCTTGTAAAGGCAGTTATTCGGATTGAAATTTTACCATTTTCCTCTGTTGCCACAGTAGCTCCGCGAAGACAGTCTCCATCGTGATTGTATTTAGAAGAATCTGTTGTTATTAACGAATCCTTTATAAAAGTTGGGCGGTTTTGACATTTCACTTCATTAATATGGAAAGGTGCACTCCTTTATTAAGCGATTTGGTTGTACTAGACCATATATATGTGTCTGCATTAATGAGTGAGCAGTGCATATCAAAAAGTTGTAACGGACTGTCCTCGCATTCACTATCAGACATTGGAATGAAACTTGAAGCATTAAGTGTGTTCCTTGGTCTAGCCGGATCTTGGCTCATTCATTCATGTAATAACTGGTGACTGGTCACCTTTACCCTTAAATCGAATGTTTATTTAGTTCACTCGGAAAGTAGATGAAAGGCGTGATTTGTGAAACCCAGAGAAGCTTGTGTTACAACTCGATAGTTGGCACGTTCGGATCGACAGTGACTGCATGAACAAGTCAGCTACAAAGTCACTACCATATCCTCCCACATTCAGCCGCTGTGAACAAAGCCGAGGCCTTTGATAAATTTTGGAGGGCAATCAGTAGAATTCCTGACTTAACCAAACCGATGACTTCTATATCGACACCAAGCCCTGTTCAAATGACTGCACAGCGAAGTTCCTTTCATCTCTGGTCACCTTTTGTGGTCACGCACTGGTTTTTACGATATCAGCCATGCGTACGATGGCTTCTCAAACAATCCAGTCAGGACACCTGTGTGCAGCAGTGCTGAGCAATAAACAACTCTATATTTGCAGCTAATTTGCATATTAACTTGGCTTGAATATTGGTTCGATGTTGACAAAATACGTTCGTTTTCAGTTTAACTTGGTGTTAACGGGAGACCTGAATGAATTACGGCTGGATATCTCGTTTATGGTAGTGTTTTCTCGCGATCTATATGCCAAGATCAATTTCGTAATTGGTCTGTGGTGTCGCAGAATCACTAAACAATGATACAAGAATGAGGTAACTTACGACCAGAAACGATTTTGGTATGTTGATGTATTTCAGACCATTTAATTGGAGTCGAAAGCACGGCTACTTTTCACCATGTTTGACGTGTAGAAAATTTCCTTTTTACGCTTCGCAGTTCGCTGGTAGGAATGTGTACTAACACGACCAGCTGCGTCTAGTTCTCATCGCAACGCACTTTGTTATTTAGCCGGGAAATGTCGTGGCTGAGTAAGGAATCTCAGACTTTATTCAAACACATGAAACCTGACCATCGTTTGTTTGGATGCGTGCATCAATATTCAGTAGTACTCATGCTGGTTGTATGTTGGCCAAATAAGGTTGGTTAGTAAGGTCGCTAAACCGTAATCCCGACACACTTAGGAAGAAGCGCTGATAAACTCCTAGATGATCTCTCAAAACGCTGGTGGGCAGTTGTCTGTCAACATCACTCGGGGGTTGTTTTTGCGACGGAGGCCCGTCCACTGAAATCTCAGATAAAGGTCCCACAAATACACAAGCCATGGTGTTCATGTTGGTATAAAACCATACGACCACCACAGACGCGAACGCTCTTCATCCTTTTGGCCCGGTGCAAAAAAAAATTGGAAGTTTATGCCGCCAATGCTTGCATGCAGTTTCTCATTCAAGAAGCCGAAGGACTGTCCAGTCGCGGACAATCAATTCTGCGTGCCGAAATCCAGAATTACCCAGCTGATAGGAAGTCTTCCTTCAGTGACCTGTAAGCAGTAGTAATGACTTGAAGCCAAGCCAAAAGAAACTCGGATAAATCAAGTGAGTTTTCAAGTATGGTCGGCTAAATGATCACCCTCATATGATATTCATCCAACATATCACACACAAATTTGAAGCACTCTGATATTTGCAAACCAGCTAGTCAGTTTACAGACCGCTTTTGGCACCAAAGATCTCAGAGCTTTAAGCTTGATAACCTTATTACTGGTTATCGCTGGTTTCCATTGAACTCCGGAACGAAGCATTTGCCCTTCGTTTGGCACACTACGCAAGTGTAGGTGAGATGGTCGGCAGTTACAACCTGCTGACCTGGCGTGGGAGTTGTCAGGTCTTTTATGGGATTCGATAACCAGTAAGGTAAATAGCCCAACCACTAAGGCCCATTGCTTCGCTTCACACAGATGTACTGATTTTGCCAATTCGATTGGTTTTGAGACGTTTACAATCTACCTTCCTAGCCCAGCGAATTAACCAACAACTATCCATACTAACTGAGCTTCCAACGTTCCCCCGAGAGTTAACCATTAAGGAGTAGTCAGGCTGGCTACAAGTTGGTTCGAGTTTGCCCGATTCTACAACACTTCAGTTATTCGACTATAAAGCGTGTACATTAGTTCCGCTGATCGCATCTTCCTTCACTATGAAGTGGAAGAAAAAGGTTGAAATGGTTGAACATAGGAGGCGGCCCAAGTAATCTATCGAACTTGAGTGGTTATATCTAGTGAATTCGGAAACAGGATGGATAGCATTGAGTGTAGAAGTGACAGTGACTGCAGAATGGTCTGTCTCTCAGCGCCAGAAAACATCAGTTTGTTGTCTGTAGGAATTCACATCACTGATCAAAAGAGGTACGCAAGTTGGAAGCCCTCTGATACAGGAAGCGCATAACCGAACCGGCGTAGCTCATGTAGTGTGACCAGAAATTTCAATAGCCATCTGACTTGCCTGTGTAATAGCGATCCGATATTCCACGGGATACACTGCTCCACAGACAGTGAAAGTTGATCTAATGATACTGCGCGTCCAAACAGATTTCCTCCTGTCATCGAGGCCATTCTACGATGAAAAACCGAGAAGAGCTATACAGCTGATTCGTCCTTATTGAGAATCATCGTCGGTGCGTATCTCACAAAATGAGCCACGAATCCGCAGCCTTCCGATCATTCTTAGAACTTTGGCCGCAGCAGTATGAGTGGCTCTCACTTATACTATCTCTCTTTCTATATAAATATATATAAATATATATATATATGTATATATATATATATATATGTATATATG
>NW_008751658.1:4143624-4149972 GCF_000715545.1 Opisthorchis viverrini | reverse complement strand
TATATACATATGTATATATGTAATTAGGAATTTAAGTGTTCGAAAAAGGGACTCAGCCTTTTGAAGGCCAGGATTTGCGTAGATTGTTGTCTGCTTCAACCGCAAAATTCCTTACGAAATTAAAGGTGACCGGAATATAGCGAAGCTGCGTGATAGGTTTCCACTCGATTGCCGCTCGTCCTTGTTGGAAGACAAGTTCGTGAACCGACTTCATCTTTCGTAATCTCCGTCACATCATCACTTCGTGTTTTCGTCCTTGATCACGCTTACCATAGCAGCTAAGCGGCTTGCTTACTTACTTATAATTTCTAATGAGGAAATGAATATAATATGTACACAAGAAAACAGCTGGCATCTTCGGCTACCGCATGAAGCAGCGGCGATCAAACATGGCTCAGAGTTTTGAACGTGCACCAGGGGTCTGAAAGAATGGACGAACGAGAAACGCCTAGTTGGGTGAATCCATATGAACTTTCGCTTGGCTTAGCACATGTATCGAAATTTATTGAAGGTAAGACTATTACTGGGTGGTCAAATAATTCTTTTTTACTTCCACGACTTCAAAAGGGCCTTTGGTTACTTTCCCAGGACGATGAGTTCTATCTGATTCTTCATTCTTAAAGGAGAAAATACTACCTTGTTTGTGGGCGAAGAACGTCTTAAACTGAAGGTATTTGATTTTATCAGAGCCATGCGAAACTATCATCTCTGTGTGTCGTTTGGCCAGGTCAACTGGTAAAAGTTGTTCTTATCCTACGGAACTTAAGTAAGTGATTCTGACGCAGAAACATTCTGGCCCATGTTGTGAATCTGAACCAGTGTAGACATCCAATGAAGTGTGACTGACCAAAGGGCTTTTGTAACATATCGTGTTTATGGCAATGTATACCTCGGAGAGAATGTTCGCTAGTATGGTAACGACAGAGAATGTCACAAAATGATGGTCTAGCGGACCAAAAGGTCTGATTAGTCTGATGGAAACATGTATTGTTAATTCCAACGAGGACGCATTGACATGGTTATAGAGTATTGATGACCTTAAGTCCGTATATCTGCACAATGATCCGTTGTCAGTTCGGTCCCAGATCAGTTAGTAAAACACCAAGTCCGCTATTTTTTACGTTGTGTTCAGCGTAACGTAACCAAGACTAGGTACCTAGGCTCAAGCCGAAATTAGTACGAAGTAACAAGGCCGTTAAAATGATTTTTTTAAATTTTTACGGGTTAGTTATTCAAACCATCCGTGGAATATCAGTTCGGGAAGTGTCATTATTTCAGGATGTCTCAACAGTAGGTCAGATATGAAGTGAACGCCATTCCATGCAGAAATACTGCATTACAATTACTAGAACGGTGATTTTGCCAAATTATGCTCAAATCTAGTTTGTGATCATTCCTTTTCGTTTGTTCGCGGATCAATGACAGAATCAAGTAAGCAAGCCTTCTCTTTTGGGCATAACGATAATTTGTGAAGGACTTACGTTGAAGCGATCGGCTGCGCGTAACTGTCGGCCGTAAATGTCACAGAAAGTTTCATCAGTTGTTCTATCTGGATAGAGTACAACGACTGTAAAAAGACTGCTTCTTTGTGTGCTGGTCTGACGGTCTCAAAGGAACTTCACTCCATTATCTGTTATCGAGTAGTTGCACGGACAGAATGTCCATGCTTTGCAAGCAAAGTATGGGTCAGTGGTCGGAACTCATCCACTATGTTGTTTAGACTGATAGTCCTGGTTGGAATTGCTGGCGAAGCTTTGGATACCTAATTACGAGTGTTCCCGTGAACTGGTGTGGTATTCGGCTGTTGTGTGGTATTGTGTACAATGAGACGTTTAATTACTTGCGCGCGGTTACTACTGGGTGATCAACCAATTAATATCGTGTTTGCTATACATAATACGCTTACAGCTAATGAACGAACAATTTCAGTGCGTAGATCTAGATGTCAGCTTTTCAGGTTTGTGTTCGCCATGAAATCCCCGACGCTGTATGTGCAAAAAAAATCCTTCCAGCTGGATGTCACATAGAATTATATTATGGTGGGAGCTTCTCAACCAAAACAAACTAACGTATTAACTTGTCTATAAATTCGATTCCCCAGAACATCGTTCAGCTGCCTATACATTGCTTGGAACTCAGTGCTACGTAGCGTCACTTGAGGCTGACCGGGTTATCTAACTGCATCCTTCCCTAGACTTTCATATCCCTATGGTTTTGTCCTTTCCATCGTGTAACCTCCAGCCGTGTCATGTCATGTGTTCGTACCGGTCTGGTCGGCAACATGGATCAGATGCATTTGTTGTGTAGACGAACGCTCACACCAGCTAACGTGGCTAACACTGCAAGGAGTTAGTTGTCGGATGAAAAGGAAAACAGAAGCCGGAGAATTGAGGCTAACTTGCTCAAGGCTAAACTGGGGAAAAGGTAGGCGGTATAATTTGAGTTATTTGTAAGTCAGATCTGACAAACCGGCTACTCCCACAGACTTACGTTTAACTCATGCCATTAACGGGTCTGTTCCAACATCATTGCTTTTGAAGTGGGCCATCCGTTACAAAAAGTATGAGCTGGCCTTAAGTTGTGAGACAAGACCAGAGACACAGTTATCTTGTTAATTGTCTGTTGTATACTTACACATTGATCGATGGTGTTTCAAGCAATTAGCTCAGGAACGTACGATTGAATTCGGCACAACTTCAATGGGTCACACAGTAAAGAAGATAAACAAAGCATGTGAACTTAGCAGAGAGAATAGCAGAGGATTCATTAACAATTCTGACTGACTGGATTGTGTCTGCAAAACTGAACACCTTGTGAACCGTACGAAATGAGCTTGATGAAAAGTGCAATTTGGGTTGAAGTAGATCATAAGGTTGACGGAAACTCGGGGACTGCGCCTACCTGATGAGCCCCAAGAAGGGCGAAACCGGTCGTGGGCTGTCGAAGAGTTTTCAGCAACCTTGTGAGTAGTTTCCTTTATGAAAATAGAATTCCATATCTCGAATATCGTGCCAACTGGATCATGAGGCGGCCTGTGTGCAGCACATTCAGCTGGAGAACATCATAAACGAGAGATTCAATTGAGTCTCCCGTGAAAACCAAAATGATTTGCAGATGAGTGTATTTCTCGGGAACTTGCTATTGTTCAGGGTACGGCAGTATGATATCGGACACTGATTCTCTACTCAAATCAACTGTAGATTCAATGCATGCTTTTGGACTACAGCCTTTTCGAAATAATGTATATATATATAACTTTGATAGACAATTTATTTGTACGTTTCCTTTTTAAACAATTTCAGTGGTATAAAACTGAAGCTAAGGAAAAACCTTGAAGAAGTGAATAATTTCTTTCCATGTATAAACCAGTATGAACATGATAAATAATGAAGGATGCTGTATTTCATAGCCATTTTGAAAAACCTAGTTTTGACTTGATTAGTGAATACAGATGTCATACGAGTACACATGTTCAAATAAAACACAGAATTGTTGATTACAAATGAAACCGGTGTGAAAAACACGAATAAAAATAAAAAGCATGAATATTTGACTCACTTAGGGAGAACTCAGCTCATCAAATGGATAAGAGCGTGTGACATGATTTCCATGGGTCATTGAGCGAGGCTTGTGCACTCAGGGATGGTACGTGGTCGTGGGTAACAAGTGTGATATTCCTACCTTGTTCGGAAGGGAAAAGCGAGGCAAATTTCATGGCTGAAAGTTTAGAAAGGTAGTCAGTGACCAAAGTACATGGTTTGTCAGGTAGCCGCATTCACATATAGTCTACTCTTATGCAGGCTCGTGCCAGATAGTTGACTGGTACCTCGTAAAACTATGGCGTTGTGGGCCGCAGAGCTTTTTAACCGGTTTAAGCTGTGACTCACCTTGAATAAAGTACATACATACATACATGGGTAATCACCTTAACCAATTATCGTTTCGTCGGTTTAACTTCACCTACTTGTTTGCTGAAGCAAATGAATCAATCGCCAGAATATCGCTGCGACTTTTCTTCACACTGCGTTTACGTCACTAATGTGTGAACTACAACAGGAAAGCACCACTGTTCATCACAAGTGCTGACAGAGCTGATGAGATACTTTACACTTTATATATTGTTTGACTAGTTTGTAGATAATTACTGGCTGCCAGACATACGCGACATTATGCGCTCCTTAGTGAGTATAGCGGTCTTCTTACTGTTCACTTCGGCACTAGCCCTTAAGAGTTACGGAGCCTAGAGCTGTAAGCCGCCCAAATGGTGTGAAATCGTTTCCGTCCGAAACTAGTTTTGTAAACATACCTTGGCTAACACATGTAAAAGCAGTTGCAAAAATGATGTCCATTTTCGACAAATACACTTATCTACAAGCCTGTTTTGTTTTCACCGGAGACTCACCTCAATCCCAGCTGAATCTCTCACTTATGATGTGGTGTATTGTAATATCTTGAATATCGAATCAGATGGAACATGAGGCAACCTGGCGCAACAAATTCTGCTGAAGAAGGACACCATAAACGAGGTTTTCAGCTAGGCTTAGTTTGATTCTCCTGTAAAGACCAAAATCGGTGCGCAATCAAGTGTATCTGTCAAATTTCGTGCGATTTGAGTGCAAGCAGAACAGTAGGTTGACGGAAGTTCGGGGACTGCGGCTATCTGATGAGTCCCAAGAGGGGCGATGTCCAAGTTTTTGGAAGAACATGGATACAGAATCATGGATGACCGCAGTCTAGCTACAACTTGTTCAAAAAAGCTGGCCTCATCTCTCGTTTTTCAAAATGTACAACAATCTTCCCGTCTTGGTAGCATCTGGTAGTTTTGTTGGAAATTTGCCTTCAGACATACCATGTCATAAAAGCATGTTCTAACTTATACCGTTGTTCCAATAAACGTATAATAAGATTCCAAAGAGAAGGAGGGCCACCTAAATGACCGAGAAAACTTTCGTTGTCCTCGCAGATCTAAATGAATGTTGGATTCCTTTCTTCTGTTGTTTTCTCCAGTGGTTTGCTGTGCTTTTCAGTAATAGAGAGTCTGATTTTGTGTTTACCACAGTGTGCGTTTCGATGGTATGACTGCGTTCAGTTGAACAGATTCAGTAGTCTTGTGGATCTGTATTTCCATTGTTTTGAATATTGTATCCAGTATTGGAAAGTGCTAGCTGAAGCTGAAGTGAAAAAATGAAAGTCGTTTTCACTTTTCATTATTACTAATGGTAAGGTGCGGTTTCCTGTACTTTGGGACGCTATTTGGAGCGAATGTATCAGTCAGCATTCAAAATCCAGGCTTTCATTAACTGTATACATAAATCAGCGCAAAAGTTTTGGAAGGCATATATTGGGAGCAGACATTCAGAGTTGGGTAGAATCACGAGTAAACTGAAAAGGGTCACAGCGCATTGCAGAGGAACGAAAAGCTGAAATCCCGGTGAAAACTGAAGTTTGTGCATGAGTATAGCGGTGATTAGAGCCCTGGTTAGGGATGCATCACCATTTAGTTGAACGTGAATTGGAATGTTAGCCACAAATGTTTCATTGTTTCACTTGATTCTCTCGTTCTGTAGCTAAATTAACACCAAGAGACCTTACCCGGAGTTGAATACCGTTTTGAAACATTTAAACCTTTTTTGCTGCATTGAAAAAGACACTTAAAAGCGGTTAAAGTTGAACTTGAAAATCGTAGATATTACCGCCAGACCTTTTCTAATGTCTAAGAGTTAAAATATACATAATGTACGGTAGTGTATATTTTCGCCAAAATTCCGTCTCAAAAGAGTTACCGAATGTCACTATAATTTAGGACTAATCCATTGTTTCTTAGATCTTTTGACCAATGCCTGATAACAGTGGAGTATCTCAGCCGACTTTTTCGATCATCTACTTTTCGACTTTTTCGAAATCCCCTCTACGAGAAAGAAGTACTTTTGACATACATGTAGTCTGTTGTCATGGGAATCGCCCTGGCAAGCAAAAACAGAATAGGAAACTGGTGCAGTATTTCGGAATGAAGAGCAAGGCGAAATACATTTTCGATACTTTTCACCTGCATGGAAAGATGGAATGTAAATTTAGGTGCAGATTTACTGACCTGTTATTCCCGACTCAGTGACCACGCAAACGAAAGCTGAACCAGCATACTTATTTAGTCCGTCAAAAGTCCAAAAACGTTTTCCCTTTATTTCGTAAAATTTGTGAACTGCAAGTAACCAGGTGACACCTGTTCAGATAGTGTCAAATTTAACGGTTCGCGTTGCACTGATAAACTGAGTCAGCCTAGTAAACAGTTGTTCCCCCGTGGGTAAAGTGAAAAGTGACAGTCACTGGTTGGTTGGCTATATATATATA
>NW_008751658.1:4116677-4142939 GCF_000715545.1 Opisthorchis viverrini | reverse complement strand
CGGCATTCCTGTGGTACAACCAGAGTTCCATGTTCTCTGTGCGGTATGGGTTTTCACGCTATTTTGTGAAGCAAGCTGCAGAGAAAATCGCCGATTATTTATTTTCGTAGAACAACCCGTACCATGTAAATGTGTAACAAACATGTACTTGTGCTTGAGCTGACCTCCATGAGGTGTGTCTAGTGAATCGTTGCCAAATATGAAGCGATTCAGGTATGGTGTGAACCTTCAGAGGGAAATTCTACTCTGCAGCATGAGGTCCTTCGAGCACCCTTGCTCCTGCTTTCGAATTTACTTTCACGAATGGAGCATTATGGATCATCTTAATTCCATGGAGGAAACATTGTAGTGAGTAAGGAGAACCTTAGTCTGTCAACCTTAAATGCCTGTATAACACTGTGTTAGTTAAGTCTTTTTTATACCTACTTGCTGCTTGGTTGAGTGAAAAGAACTGTTATAACAAATTGAAAGCCACGCAGAGCCACGAAATATGGTGTTAATAAAAATCAATGGCACTTGCTAATAGACAGAAAAATATAGATCCAATCGAGCTGAATGGCAATTTGACTGCCAGTCGAGACTCTTACGGATTAGAGGCGTGTTTTGAATAATGATCCACTGCATGGTCGCCACATCTGTCTAATCGGAAGTCCTGTCGATTTCTCTCTGGGCGTTTCCAGTCATTCGCCGACGGGGATTTCACCCCTATACCAGCCCTATGTGTTACACTGCTTTAAGTAGACTTAAGTCAATCTCGACTGAAAGTCAACACTGCCGACTAAATCCCAACACGTACATTATCAGGAAGGTCAGATCCGTGAAAACAACCACTGAATGCCCGAGACTTACTGAGACTCTCAGTTCCACTAGACGTTGACCAGACAGACAACGCCCCCTCAGTATGCTGTGCTTCACAGCCATGCATCAACCCAGGCAGCGGGAGTCAGCGTTGATCAAGGTCAGACAACGCCCCCGCAATATGCAGCGCGTCGCAGCCTCGTACAAAAGCCAGACTGCTTGCGTCAGCATTAGACCAAGTTAGACAGCATCCCTCTAGCAACTAGCTTGAGACAGCTGTATTTTCGCATTCGCTTGTTTGGAATATGGCTGTTGTGTCCCCTTCTTTTTTTCCCTTTTTCCATTTTTTCCGGCACTAGGCACTGGAGTGGGTCAACAGCCAGGATTGGCAAATCAGCAGACATAACATAGATTCTGGGACCTAATTACTTGGGTAAACAATCCTTGGTATCTAAATCCTCTCAAAAAAGTTCTTACAACAAGGCGAGGAACACGGGAAACGTAGTCCGAAATTCCACACATTCAAAAGATTAAAACGCCGAATTTCCCGTGGATACGTGTAGGCTTACTTCATTCAAAGGACAGAGAGGTAAAGTTTGATGGAAGGAAGGGGACAGGATTGTACTATGCTTCTGAATATGAAGATTGGTCGGTTCAGAGTAAACAGCGGAAAAATACTATCCAATATAGACTTGAACGAAGCTGTTTATCAGCATACTTTATGGTCAAGAATGAGAAAAAACTACGACACCAATGGAACGTGTTTAGTCCTGGAATGCAACCCAAAACAATTTTCGTGGCAGCTGGAGCTAATCCTGTGGACATAGCGCATTTCTCACACGTTCACCGAGAAAGTCGGTGGATTTAGATGGCGGAAGGTGAGAAATTGACTTAAGAGCCAGAAATGGCTAGCCAGCATTCGTGGTCATACGAGTCTGTGGAGTAAATGGAGCGTCCGTTGAAAGTTTGATTTCACGTAAGAACAGTCATAAGCAGTGTACTGAGAGTTCTAACTTCGTGATGCGTACAATATTGATGAAACGAATGCGCTACACATGAGTTTTAGCTTTTCAGATTATTCTACTCGACAACTTCGATTTGGCATCACTGGTGGGAATTCCCACCGTTATCCAAGGGAAGTGTTCGAAACCTGCGTTGTTTCAGGGCTATTCAGTATAATCTGTTTGGTCACATTCACGATATTTGATACTAGGTGTCAAAAACTGGGTAACAGGTTTCGCTGCGCGAACTAGATGAATCCTGCCTTGACAACTACGATGCCTGTATACACGTAAGTGAGCGCCTTTTGCGTCAAAAAGAGACTAGACCATGCCATGGTGTGACGGTTCGTGTACCTCCATGACCCATTGAGCTATACTGGGAGTTGTCCGTAAAACATTCACAGATTCTCTCACACCAGGTTGGTCAATAGCAAGGTTCTGCTTTTGCGTCAAAAAGAGACTAGACCATGCCATGGTGTGACGGTTCGTGTACCTCCATGACCCATTGAGCTATACTGGGAGTTGTCCGTAAAACATTCACAGATTCTCTCACACCAGGTTGGTCAATAGTCAAGGTTCTGACAGACAGTTTATTGGCCATACAGGTTTGGGATTGGAAAGTGTGTGGCCAATTGTTCTCGAAGGAGAATACCGATAAGGTTCATTTTCTGGTGTGTGACCGAAGGAGGTTTGAGCGGTGTCTCCAACAATTTGTTGAATTACCTGATTTGCGAAGGGGATATTGTTAGATCCGATTGATGCTGTCATATACCTGGCAATAAGTAGAATGCCTGTAATGTAATACTTGTGGTGTACAGCAAGTTGAACGAATTTTATGATAGAACGTATTGACACTAATAATATCAGAAAGTGATTCGATTGCAATGGGAAATCATGTGGCCGTTCGCTAGCGCTGGTTACTTGTCTCAGTGTGCAGCTTATCTATTGGTTGTGTAAGTTTGCGGATTTCGAAGATCGTAAATCGACTGGAAAAGGATCGGTTAACGTGGACGGTATTTAAAGGTTGGCACTCCGTCCTTTGTATCCCTCTACACTATCTCTCATTCCAAAAGTGACGTCCCAACCGCTCTACCAACGCCACTCTCTGGCATTAATTCTAACCTTAGTTTGACGCCAGTCACCTCAGTCATATCCTCACGGAGGGGTTGTAACTGGTTGAAATGAATAACTGTAGCTTTGTTTGAGCTATTATCCAAGCATCTAACTATGCATTTGTTTCAGACAAGTTGTTTTCCACCAAGGATTATCCTTTGAACTCAGCCTGGAGCTCGGAAGGTCGCCCCGGCTCAGTGGTATTGCTCAGCGACAGAAGAGTGTCCCTGGATATAATGAAGTACCAAATGCTCTCCTGTCATGGTAATTCTTTTTTACTATATGGTTTTAGAAAGGAATGCGCCGCTTGGTTTGCTTGCTGAAGGTCTCTTCCTAAATGGCGGATGTAGTCTGTGGTGGGTGTTGGATATGGCGATAGTGTGAGCTGTCCCATATCGCTGGGTTGGTTTCACTGCCTATCCACATGGAATGTGAAGCTTTATCGGTGCACTTGTGGACTGAAATACAATGTGATGATAGGCGTGTTGGCAGTACCTGGCCCTACTGGCTCCAGTTTTTTTTTAGACAACTGCCTTCCAGGGGATCTCGAGGGATCGGGTTTTATTTCGACCAATTTTTACATTTCGGATAATAGGTTGTCCCACGAGTCTCGTTGATCTTTATAGGTTTTCGTAGTTTATGTACCAGATTGGCTTCAAAGTTTGATCCGTCGCCAGAATATAGTCGAACAGGTACACCTCAACAACTGATCCAGTGTTATCCTACTTCATTTGCCACAGTGTTCGCGTCGAACAGACAGATTGGTACAGCCTTGGTCAATTTTCAAAATAGCCCACTTGCACGGATGCGAATTTGCTCTTCCGTATCTGTCTATGGTCTCCACCTCAATTCCCAAAGCTTCGTTTTGGTTTCAAACTAAAGAGTCTTCGAGAGGATCCCGTATTTATGAGGATTGAAGAGCATAAGCCGCTTGCAACGTTAGAGATCAATAGAGCCCACAGGCCGTTAATGGTTGTTATGACAATTACTGTGCAAAAATGATGAATTTGCCATTACCAGGAGGTTTTCGGTCAGCGACCGTCTGTTTTAGGCTGATCGGTTGGAACCAATCCTTGGTTGTGAGCCAAACAGCATGCTGATGAGTGATGTGCTCAAATGAATGGGGACGGGAAATGTGAAGTTTCTCGGTTTGTAGTGCTCCGTATACGGTGCGTTTGTAGGAGGAAGGTGGGTGGCAGCTTCAAGTTCATCCAGTTCTTCTAGAGATGGTGCTCGCAAGCTACAAAACACAGTGGACGAAATGCTCTCGATTAACTGCTCAAGGATCCTCTTCTCGGACCTTGCAGATGACTCCCTATCAGACGAGCGGTTGGCTAGCTATAGAAATCCTAGTGCGTACGTTGTCGCATCCACATCCATTTTCTGACAGCGTCTTTGGAACTGTCTCTGATATTTCAAACTGAACAAAAGCATGCGCAGCAACTGACAGGACTGACTGAACTTTTCTACCCCCAGAGTAAAAGTTTACACATCAACCATCCAATTTTTTTAAAAATCAAACTCATTGCTCGATCATTCCAAATGTCAGCAAAGCCATTTTTTTATATCGTTACGACTCAGGAAGCCAAGCGAACCGGCAGTAAATGCACTGTTCACCACAGAGCACCTGGACGTAACTTCCGAAGTGGGTCAAGGCACTTTAAGTGGGGCTTAATACGGGGTTTCATTGCATATAACCGATAGTGAGACCAAAGTCCATGTGTAGGTTCGTTCATTCTGAGGGTTGGTCTGAAATGTCCGGTGATCATATGGAGATTCATGCAGTTCTAACGAATACTGTCGGAGCTTAGGGGAAAAACTTAAACCTGCACATTCATGACTACATCCATCTTCTGGGTCCTCATATACTTCGATCGACGGAAGGAGAGTCAGAAAAACTTCACAAAACGCGGTCTCTGTACCTACTTCCGATATACGGCTTTTCACTAACATGGATTGAGGGCGGGTGTTTTGGATAACGTTATTACTGAAACTCAGCACATGCACCGCATCACTGCGAATGAAGAGGGTCTTACTGTAGTTTGTGTAAATCAATGACGCAATGAGCTGTACTGAAGGGTTTTCACAAAACATCCACAAAGTATCTCCCGCCAGGTCAGTCAGTGGATAGAGGTCTTATAAGTATCAGTGGCACCCCAGGTTATGGTTTGGAATAAGTGACAATCAGATTATGGGCTACCTTTAAGCCGAACACTGTTGCATTGCGGCCAGGCTTCTGAACCAAAGGTTTTGGCTGTGCGCCCTGACTGTCACCCTGTCTAAATCCGAGTGCCCTGATCGCATCTCAGCTCCCATACAGCCGACAGCTTCATGAATAATAAAGTACATTCACGTCATAAAGGAAACCATACATGATGTTGCTGAAAACTCTTTGGCCTGTCTTGGGCTGTCGAGAGATTCAGACGAATCTTCTGTGAAAATCAAACTGACACGCAAATGAGTGCATTTGCAGAAATACATTCATGCCACTTTAGTTATCGTTTAATGACATCAACTTGGTCTTCTCATCCTCTGAATACGGCACGAGAGCCAAGCGCAGAAGCGCAAACATTGACGTCCCTGTATCCTTTCTTCACTGTTGTCTATCAAGTCCCCTTCTATTCCGCTTGATAATCACTATTATGTGGATACAAGGTATAAGCACATTAGTAAGGTACTTAGGAATTCGATGAGCCGGATGACCGCACATCCAGACAGATCTGCATCTGCAGCTCAGGTCTCGCTCTCCAGTTTTTATTTCAACGCCTTAACAAGATCGGTCAACATGTTGATCTTACGAGTACTGTAGACACCAAGTTAAATTAAATCTGGTGCATCGTTAGAACCCAAATACAGGATCAAAGTACAATTGTTAAGACTACAAGACGCTGTAGACTATGAACTTCGCGTGATCCTTCATCTGCTGAAGCGGGGTGCACCTCAGTTTGCGAGCTGAGACCTCACTGCTCGAATGGATACCTGTAAACAGCAGACTCTGTGCTGCCAGGCTTTACATTTTGATAAAGGCCCGCAATGAACGAAACACTGAACGCTCTTTGTTTGTCGTGTCCATTTAAGAACCAACTGACTGCAGCTGTGGCTTGTCAAATGAAGCCTTCTATTGAGAACTAAACACTGTCTTTCTCACCATGAGCAGCTCAGATATGGTCGTGATAGCCGGAGATTTCAGTGCGCAAGTAGGGCGCCTCCGACCATCAAATAAATGTGTTGCATTTGGCCCGGAAGCGAAACTCACGGATGGTGATGGGTACATCTGCGACTGTACCGATCAGTTGTTCCTCAGCTACACTGGCTTTAGATGCAGTGGGGACCCTTGTGCTATCTGGCAATCTCCTGGTGCTGAGTGGCCCTGAATTCAGCCTGACCACACTACTATCAGCTACTAGTGACTCGATTCTGTTCTTCGAGTGTACACTCTGAAGGACCATGAATCTAGGTAACAAATCACGTCTGGAGATAGAGATTAACAGACTAGGATTATGTGGACATCATCAGTTTGTTGCCTGACAATTTTGCCCATGCAAAGTACTCTACACATGATAAAGGAGGTAGTCCTATGTCTTAGCACGCACTGTGCACTTTAAATAAGCAAAGACTTTCTCCAAGATTTCATATCCCTTTGGGCTTCTCTGAAACTTCAGGATGCAGAAGCTGAGTTTGTTGATCGCTTCACGCAACTTCAAAGTAGAATAAACCGTGATCGTATCGTAACAGAAGCCGATCCGCAGACAATCAAGACGCGAGTGGAGTTTACTGACTTGCGCCAGGTCAAAGGCTTGTCATCTCTCTGCCTCCGCTAGTCCAAATGGAACACGGAAAACAGCACTATTCGGCGAACGATGGTTCGTCATGCGCAATACATGGCCTAACCAACGCGGCTTCTGGTGCTGGATACATTCCCAAATGGAAGTCCCTGTACACAAGTGAAGACTCGCCTTCTAATTTCCTCAATGGGTCGCGGAGGCAGACAAACCGTCACACCACGGTAAGGCCCAGTATCTTTGTGCTGCCTGGGGAACCGATTAATCCTTGACCCACTGTCGATGGGTGTCAGTTTAACAATGGCACTCATGGTAAATAGACACGGATTTGCCAAGGTTATTTCTTAGCCGAAGATATGATGCGATAGCGATCACAGCATTTGAAATTCATCGGGGTGAGTACATACTATGACGACGAAATGGATTAAAGATGTAGGATGACTTTTCTTCCTTGGATATTCTCAGCTCACATAGAGTTCTTCTGTGAATAACTAAGCTCCAGTGAGATTTTGAATCAGACTGCCGATTAGCCAGTCGTGGCTGAAGTGACAGTGCTTAGCTTTTAGCCACGGGGTTGCGATTTCCAATCCCAATGGAGTTTGGTAAGATACAAACCGTCAGTGATTCCCAACAAGGATACCCAATGATATCCAGCTTCCCGGATCACCATTTGTATGATGAACTCAAGGCTGAAATTTCAAGACTTTCTTGCTGCCCACGCTGCCCCGACAAGGATTGTTGTGCTTTGATAATAGCACAAGGGTTAGAAAATTGGTGGTCACACTTCACTAGTCAAGCTGCTAACCTTATTTTGACTGATTCAATTCGCGCTGGTGAGTACACAAAAAATTTGCATTTACTCACTTTGCACATGGGCCAAAAATATTTGTCATTGTATGTTTGACACCAAAACAAAAGAACACAAATGCTGGTCAGTGCAAACATACTAGCAATGCTACGCGCTTCTCACAATACTGGAAAGCGAGTTTCAAGCCTATGACCAATGAGGACGTTCTAAGTCCCAATTAGGGTACAGAGAGAAAAAAGGCAGTTGAACTGCACAAAATATAATCTGCTCACAAGACGGAGTCAACTTTGCACATTCATTGGGATTCAAAATGAAATGAAGGAATTGGGTCCTAACAGGAGAACATACAGAAGGACTTCAATAAGCAATAAAAAAACAGGTATCGGACACGTGATCGAGCATCATTCTGAGTTCTTGTAAACCGGAACACATAGACTTGAGAAAAGATCACAGTACAAAAGCTTAATTTGCGCACGCTTAGAAGAAATTGATTCTTTTGCTGTACCGGGAATCTGTGCAGATGAAAGGATCAGCTAAGTAGAGAGTCACCAACGGATCGTTGTATGATTCTTGGCTCTGTGTTACTGGGCGCTTGGAATGAAAGACTTCGCTTCTCCAAATCCGCCCAATGAGAACGGTCCAACTGGCTCAAGAAACGTCGAATTCGCAGTGTGCGGTGTTTGTCTCCAACGCCACTACGCTGTGTAGAGCCGGAAGAACTAGCAGTAGCTTGATATGGACTAGACGGATTGAGTCGCTGGAAAATAACAGGAAACATATGTAGTGAGTCAACCAGTAAACATACAAAACAGTTTTTGTATGGAGCCAATAAGTTGTTAGTTGGTGCTTAGCTGCCATGCCACAGGAAGGAAGCACGAGGGCTGGGATACTGCCAGGTTGCCCAAGCCTAGACAGGGGAAGTCGAGAGGCAGAGGTCAATAAATTAGCGCTCTAACAATGAAGCCATCTCTCACTCCTGAACCAGCACAGTAACGTGTTAGTTTTTCGGCTACACACAAAGGCACACGCATTCAACCTTGGAGGAAACACTCACAGGACCGACTGAACTGATTCCTTTCACAGGGAGTTTCCTCTGAAAATGAATCAACCTTCTTGACCACCGGTAAGTCTGTAACCTTCACCGACGTATCCGGGACTGGATACCTCATTATTCAACCAGTTAAGAAGCTCGCAAACGTGTTTTTAATCACCAGATGCACGTTCGGTTTACCTGGTGGATTGAGTTCAAATAGTTGACGAATGAACAGTGTTTTTTACTATTGCGAAGCTGGAGTTCTGGCCAAGCAGGTCGATTTCATCCGTCGTTGATTTTCAAACCCATAACCACCATATATAACGTGTGACAATTCATAGCTTTTATCGTCATGCTGCGGTTATGACATCAAAAAGGTACTACTGTTTGACTCTCCATCTTTTGAGTGAATTACCTTCTGATCCACCAAAGACCCACTTCCTAATAATATCAGGAATCCGCCGGTTCTAGCCGCTTTCAGCTACAGTTCCAAGACATCTGTGCTCAGAGACATGATATCTTGCAGGCACATTCAAAGACTGTACGTCCTGCAGCACGACTTTCCATGTTGTAGGTGCAAAGCACATGACGAAAGGTTTATTACATTTGATCGTGATGCTACAACAACACTCATACAGCGTGAGATAACGGTGGCACAAACTTATCAATGCACTAAGTAAAGTATTCTCAAAGCCGAATGGAGAACAAGTAACGAAGGGTGATGTTATAAGCAAAATCTAACGCAATGACTATGCTAAAAACAACAGGGCAAACCGGGAGAAAATCACCAAAAATCAGGTTGCAAGTACAAGACAAAGTCATTTGCTGCTCGTTTCAGTGTACAAAGCCCAAGAAGGGCATCAGTTCTAATGGAATAAAGTGCCCACATAGGCCCAGGCAGGCAGAGAACGCGAGCTTATCGAGGCGTGGTACTCAACAGAAAAGGCTATGAACACATACTGATAACGATCCGATCAATACTGGCAAAAAAGCCCAGATTTCTCACACACAAAACTGTACAACGTATGTGAGAAACTTACACCGAAGAACCAGGTAAGCCAAAACAAGAGAGAAATTAAATAGGACTCCACATCAAGCACCATAACAGCCAAACAGGATATTCCACGGCACCAGGTAACTCAGGTGGGTCGATAAGAAAACGTATTTGACGAAGTGGGATAACCAAGCGAAATGAAGAATTTCCATACCACAACGAACCAGAGACAGCAAAGGAGCCGATCAGAACAGAAAACAGAAATTGCGGGAAATGGGGTTGGTTAAGTAACCAAACAAATACAAAATCAGATCACAACGCAAGAGGGAACTAAAACGGGCCAGTCAGCAAATGGACTCCCTGTTAGTCAATTACGTTGAAGATATAAGCTACGCTATACAGGCGGGATGAAGTACTCATTCATCCACGAACTAGAATGGTGATGAGACGCTCACAATCCAAACATCAAGCTCGGTGAACAGGCCAACGGTTGACGAACCCATCAAAACCCAAGCAGCCCCGCCATAGCGGGACTAAGAATCATGTATTAAGACCTTTCCTTATGAAGGTACAAAGTTTGCGAATACTTAGGAAAGCCCGTTTACGGTTGACGGGATAAATAGTTGATCTTCGGAGAAAAACACCTCTGCACAAATCAGACTAACTGCCTTTTGTAGCCGTCCCAATTTCTTCGCACGAGCTCCTCTCGAATAGATACTGCACGGTGACATTGGCAACAGAACCGAAAAGGGAAAGCGAATAACCTTGGCGGCCACATTGGTCCGGATAGGCTTTTGGATTATTCATTGTAAAACTTATACCCATTGGAGACACTCGAATACAAGGTGTAGAAAATATAAAGGTGATTAAACCTCCCAAGAATCTATGGTTTTTTCGACTTGGAGATTCCTGCAGATGTCGGCACCATGTGTCGAGCAGACGCTGCACGCAAAACCGATGCATGACGAACGGAGTCATCAGTCCTAAGTGCTGGGCCTACAAGGAGAGAGTCATTAATGGGGTAGGGGGGGGGGAAAGCATGTGAAGGAGAAAGAAGGGAGGCGTCAGCAGTAGCCTGTTTTCGCTTACCCGCCCTGCTGTATGCAGCAAGTAAGGCGACTCGGCTGATGGCACCACGCGACGGCCGATGTGGCATGAGTTTATTTGTGTATGTGCAATTCATGGTTGACTTGGCAGAGGAGTATGAAGGAGATCACGAAACGCTTGGGTGCTGTCGGTGCTACTCGCCTTCCAGGATGGGGACCGCGGGATCCTCACTGTGCCTGGTTGGAGACACTACAAGATATGGCTGCCAACCGATGTCAGTCGCGTTCTTGTTGTCAGTTTCGATCCAGATTGCCTGAGTGAATGTCTGGAGGTGTAGGCATCTCGGAATGATTGTGTTAAGCTAGCACTAAGTCCCCTACCCGTCCACCTTTATTCTTTTCTTTACACTAAGGCTTTCAAATAAGTCGTGGTTGTACGGCAGTGAAGCATCGGTGTTGAACACTGATGTCATGCTGTCGATGATGATGATGATAATGATGGTTTTTTCGACCAGCTGATCACAGCAATTGACTAATGTCTATAAGACAGTCTAAAATAGACAAATTAGTCAATGTTTCATTGTTAGGTAGGGTTACTATACTTACGGACATTTGAAGAAGTGTCAGTTGATAGTGTAAAATAGCTCCAAGTAAATCCCAGAGAGTGAAGTTGGGCCAGTAGCTTTCCACAAATTTGTGAACTACACCGCTGTGTGCTGCTTGCCACACAAGGAAATCGCTCAAACGCACTTCTCCGGAACTTCGGATGAAGAGGTCCAGTGGTCGCGAATGCCCCGTATAGAGACACTGAGACAGAAGATCCGGGTTTACATCACTGAAAAAGGAGTAACGCAGAAAGGATGTTCTTCTGGAGATCAGGACAACCTGTTATGTTCACCATACAAAAGTGGTCGGAAGTTCTGACCCCTACGGTTACCACAAAACAACCTTCTTTGCGGAAGAAGGACTATCTGGTTCACCAACTTTGAATGGGTCCATGAGTCGAACCGAAGATGTTAAGTATGTTTATACTTAAGTGCAGCTGCTGAGCAATGAACAGTAAAATGAGAATTGCTGATAACAGTTACTCTACGGTGACAATTAATACCTTGAATGTGATATCAGTCTCCCACTTTGCGTACTCTGTCGTGTTACATTGACCTGCTCGGTATGTGTGGAACAGTCCTGTATCACTGAAGCATTGCTCTTCTGATCACATTGAATGGCACATGGTAAGGAGGAAACCGATGAGTGCAAGATAAATTTGTTAGGAAACGATTTCCGCAATAAAGTCCAATGAAAGTATTCATGTTTGAATCCAGTTATGGACAAAATGGTACACTCTACATACATCAGTATGATTTGGGGATTCATGGGGACCACAATTACTCAGGAGAGAAAAAGAAAGCGTTTAGCTGTAGCACCCTTCCGATGTCTAGCTGCCATGCCACCTGAAGGAAGCATGAGGGCTGGGATACTGCCAGGTTGCCCAAGCCTAGACAGGGGAAGTCGAGTGGCGGAGGTCGGATTCGAACCAGGAACCTTCCGGTCAGTAAATTCGCGCTCTAACCACTTGGGCCATCTCGCCCCAATTACTCAGGATGTGCAGGTTATTATCTCGGGCTAGAATGAGACACTCCAACTGTAACCACCATTGTTTCAAGATTACCAAAATCATTCAAGTTTTCACAGAAGGGAGGACTGGGATGAATGTCTGATGCAACGACTAGTGCAGGTAAGTCTTCGTAAGTCAGACTGTACAACAGGGTTGAGATCCTCCCTAATTTTCTGTTGCATGCAGCTGGTTAAGCGATAGACCACGGGGTGACGAACTGATTTATTCGCAGTTGGTGCACAGTAAAACACACTGTGGAAACTGATATCCGGCCGCTTATTGTAATAAGATGAGCTCGGCCTAACTAGCCACATAGTGGAGAGAAACACAGCTCATTTCAATACTAATAATAAAGTTCGATGAGAACTCTGGAAAGCTCACTGCCTGTTTCGTACGAGACATTTAGGTGAAATTCAATCAAGTTTCTCTTCAACGCCGAGCTAGTTTGCAAATGGAAGCCTAGCTCATGCATTTTAACCCGGTTCAGGAGCGATATGCTACTTAGACCTAATTGAGACTTACATTTTGTTTCATAATATTCAGCCGACATCTTAAGAGGCTGTACTAGTTTGGTGACGTGACACGTAGCTCGAGTTCCCATGGCGGCATAGTGGATAATTCATGAAGATTCAGCTACAAGTTTACAAGACTAATAACCGAAGCAAGAAGTTGGAAAGAACCTAAGGCGAATTCCGCAGATACCCTGCCTCTTGTGGCCAGCACCCAAACGCATAAATAATTCACAGATCCAACTCTAAAAGTCGAACTAGTTCGCATTATTGAAAACCTAGATCACTTGATGAGTTAGGCACACAAGTTGGCTTTGAAATTGATTTCGGTTAGTATTGTTACTTTATCTTAGTTGGTTCTGAAAAAATTACTCCCTTACACTCGTCACCTCTTACAAACATTATGTTCCAAACTTAAATGATGGGTGCGAAAGGTATCCACAACAACTTGCACCTCTATTGCTTTATTTTTGACACGCTCGGTATTTGCTTGAGCATATCGCATTCGAAAGATGTTCGACAATGTAGTTCAGAAGTCAAAAAGAAGTGCCTGATATCGAACGCAAGCATAGGCAGAAGTTGGGCCGGGATCGCTAAGACTCAGAATATACGCGTATAAGAAGCAGTTGTTTTCTGCAACCCAGTTGCATTGTTTCGGTGATATTGATATCAAGTGATCATGTCTGCGAAAAGGTGTTGGACGGTAGCAATGAAGTGCGCCCTAGGACTGGTTTGACCGCAAGTTAACTTGTATAGATCTTTCCGATCGTCCAGATATTTCGGTAAATTTGTGCTATACTCGGATATAACACACGTCCAAAATAATAACACAGCGAGGTTTCGTGAATTTCCCGCGAATCAACGGTTGTCGCACGGTAGCCCAGGAAAAATAGCTACCATTCACCAATTGCTTATTTAAACAAGGAGAAACACACTACTCGTGGAATGCCCCTAGTAGATGAAACCGATCATCAGCTGTCCAAGAGATTTCAGTAATCTTATGAGTAGTATTCTGTCTGAACAACATGTTGTGGTATACCGAATATCATCCCGTGAAACATGAAGTAGCCTTGTGCAGCACGTCCAGTTGAAGATCACATACAAAAGACTCAGATGGGATAAAGTTGAGTCTTCTATTAGGAATGATTGCTCGGTGGCACTCCGCGCTTCGGCATGTGCTCCACATCCGCAGTGTAAGACCATGCTGTAGAGGGCAGAGATCTTGAACACGTCATCCGTAATTCAGGGAGAGACACTGGAAGTTATGGAGTGTGCTACGTATTTCGGGATGTGCGCCAGCTGTAATAGTAGTGTGACAGTGCACGAAGCTTGAATCCTACAGTCGTGTCCTACAATTTGAGTTAATTTTGGTGCAAAAAAGTTATATGATTGAGTCTCAGGGCTCATGCGGATCTGACTACAGTGCAAGCTGCGCTGTTGTATGACTTCCAGGATGGCCTTTGCACTTAGAGGATTTGAGGTGACCTCTGTTCTTTAGTCAACGAAAAAATTTCGGTGCCGGCGAATCCTGTGATGCGATCATCAAACGGTGGTGCGGTAGGTATCTGATTTCAGGACTGCATCGAGTAGCGCAAACTGCATGGGTCTAGTCATGTGCTTTACATGCCCAACTATGGTTTACCGAGAAGGGCCCTGTTTTCCGCGCCAAGTTCAGTGGTGTAAACCAAGATGCTAACACAGTATAAGTTGGCAGAAGAAAACGATGGGCGAAAAACGTCTTAATGCTGTGGGTTCGGCCCGTCTCCTAAGATGAATTCCAAGTGACTGAAGACTCCGCAAGATGTGTTTGTAGTTTCTATCCAGATCATTCGATCGAACTGTGGAAGTGAAGCTGCCTCGTACGTTTCGAGCAGGCTCACATTATATCTCTTATCTCCACACTTTCGTCCTGACACCAGTTTTTTAAGTAAATTGATGTGGTTGCACGGCAGTCGACGACTGATGTCTACATCGTAGTTGCCGTGAGCGATGGTGACGATGACCTTAGCATGACATGCACGGGTGTGAGGAAACCCACTTTTCTGTACAACACTGCTCAGTAGAAACATAAAAAGACACAACGGTTTTACGGAAGATTTTGTCTTCCATAACTCCCGCAAGCGTTTCAAAGAATCTAAGTGCCACCCGATGGAAGCGTGAATGTGACATTGTGTCGACATCGGAATTTAAATACCCATATGCTGGTTACCTTAATCGCAATTACAGTTGAACGATATTGTCCTCTATTTTAGCGAAGCACCCTTGATTGGCAGATTTTTTCGCCGGCTGGATAACAAGCTTCTTGTACGCAGTTACTGAATTTCTGTTCACATCGTCCTCCTTTGGACGGTTTTTGTACCTTCAGAGAGTGAATAATGCGGTAAGTTCACACTAAAGAAGTGTCCAATCCTAAGTTTCGCCCTTGCCAGAGTCAATCAATAGTGTACCTCTTCGGCTACAACAGAATACGAGCGCCATCCACTATCCAGGAAAAACCAGCATGCCTTCGTTGTCCCACAGACACATGTTGGATACACCTGGATTATCGTGCTTGAGAAGGCAAACACTGGTCATACTTGAGCGGTATACGTAGTCCGGTTCACAAACGTTCGAGGAAGCTTTTCGATCACCTAAACCCAAAATCTAGTCGGTTGCTTCACAAAAAACAGATAATAATTTGGAGAAACACAAATGTCTGGCAGAACGGGATTGACGCTTTAGAGCGGAAACCGTACCGCACCAAGTTACGGCCAAACAAGCCAGTTTATTAGCTGCACTGTGGGGATCCTGCATAAATTGGCAACCCAAATAGACCAACCGCAAATGCCCTATTTATTTCAACGCACAGGTCAGTATGGAATTTCAAATAAAGTCTCTGACAGAAAAACTGCCTTATAGGTAATAAGCTACGTCACAACCTTCAGTAAGTGAAGAAGAATACGGAGAGAAGCCGATCATCGGAACCAACTCACCTGGGATGAATCACTTTATCACGCACTCCTAACCGGATGCGTTCTGCAGCATCTGTCAGCTCATTTTGTCCACCGTACGCCATACAAATATTTAGGAATAATCTGAATGAAGGGAAGATAGACAGAAAGTGCAAAAACAATGGGATCTTAAGAAGACAAGAAATCCGTGTGCAAGCAGAAGCATCACATAGACCCTATTACTGATGTTAACAAGGACATCAAAAAATGATGCTTAAGTACCAGGATTGGTAGCCCAACCCATTGCCATACACTAGAGCAACAGAAAGATGAAGTATTGATCTATTATTTAGGGGACGCTCAACCACCACCTCAGTGATCTTCTTGACGGTTGTTGTTTTTTTGCTGAGCTGAACAATTTGATTGCGAACGTTTCACCACCAATCGAGGTGACATCATCAGTGCGTTGTTAGGGAGTGTAGTAAATGATACTCTTTTAGACGACATAGCACCTCTGGCTGATGAAACCGTTTTACCCTTCCACTTTTTATCACATCCAATCACCGGTTAGTTATAAAGGTTTGTGGCCTGAATATGTTTGTGCTTCCTCCATTATCCATGAAAGGTTTTGTATTACGAAGTAGTCATGCGCCGAAATGACGTCATGGACTACACATGGGTATCAGTATAGCTAGTTTACCAAATGATACTGACAGAGAGTGACGGGTTGGATAAACGACATGGTATGGCTGGTCCAGTACAGCTTTATTTAGGGACAAGTTCGTAGCCTGAGCACAGTCGACCGACGTCGCTTCACTGGTCAGGGATTACTTTGTGATGACCTAAGCTTGTGAACCATACCACATTTAGATATGATTTTTTAAACAAAAAACGGAAAACGTTCAGATGCAACACCCTTTTGAAGCCTAGCTGCTATGCCATCTGAAGGAAGCGGGAGGGCGGAGATACTGCCTGGTGCCCAAACCTAGACAGGTACGGTCGGGATGCAGAGGTGATGTTCGATTCACGGACCTTTCTGTCAATAAGTCAGCGCTTTGACAACTTGGTCATCTTTCGGCGGACGATGAGTCAGATCTGTAGGGCCCAAAGATAAATACTCAACTTCGATCGGACTACCATTAGCATTGTTTCCGCACAAGGAGAACGCTCTCCAGCAAATGTTCAAATGAGAAACAGACTATTTCTCATTCTGATCTTAGTACTTTCTCCTCGAATGCAGTTCGCTATGCATCGACCAGATGACAGTTTCCTCAGTGAACTAAAACAGTCTAATTCCGTAGGCAAGTTGATTTGAGAGCCATGTGAATGGCCAAAACCATTCATTACAGTACCATGAGAAACAAACAGGTACCTCAAAAACGAGTATCAAGCTGGTTGTGAACCCACACAAGCCGTTCCTATTGCCGAACCCGCGAAACTATTCACTGAGACGCTACTTTCTCATTGACATTGTCACGTATATGCTGATATTCCTGTACCACAACCGCGTACTCCTTACAAGGTAGAGGCAAGTAAAAGATGCAGATAAAACATACAGACGGACCGCAGTTATCCGAGACTAACCTTGTGTTGTGTCGGGTTTTTAGCATCATTTCACTGGCGATTCGCTGAATGCGGGTGGGCAACATGGTGATGTCACCGATTATACGAACGCAAACACCCATGGAAGACAGCGTATCTCTGAATAGTTGAATGCAGTGAGAAGGAGATATAAACTTGCGATTTGTCAATAAGTTCTTGCAACTTTTCTGCAGCCAGGTCAAATAGGAATGATATCTCCTCCTGAGAGCGGTTGAAGTTCTCAACACTGAAGGCGAACACTGAGAGTTCTTCAACTCCAAGGTCGTAACACCAACGGAGAGTCTGTGGTCAGATGATGAATACGCACAAAAGGAGGGGGGAAACAAACCTCTGACAGTTTAGAAAAACCCTCCGTATGTCCAGACGAGCACTGCATGTTTCTGCTGGTCGCAAAACGTCTGTTGCCATCCATAATAATGGCTACGTGCTTGGGAATAGGACCAAATTTGATAAGATACATGCAGAGTTTCTGGAGGATGTCATACCGATATTCTGGGAGTCCCCAGAGCATTAGGATGCTGAAGTGCAAGGATGTAGATGTTCGGTAGGCGGAATTCCTCGGTAAACTAACAACAACTCAAACAGTAAAAGTGACAATGATATAATAACAACGAAATTAAAATGATGTAGCCTTGCGAGTGGTTTGCATTCTGGATAGCCGCGACGGATGGGCTTTTGTGACTTGAAGTTAGGTTTGGAGCACAGACAGCCTACGGGCCCAAAATAAGTAAAATCAGACCGGACGGCACCGACCCACGCTCGTCATCAACCATGTCAGTGATAAAGCCAGATTTCGAAAGCATTCGAAGCGATACCCGAAACGTCATGGAATTCTGCGGGAGTTCACAGACGTCGCAACGGAAGGGTTGAATGCTATCAGCTGTCGAGTAGGATAACACAACAGCTCCTGATGAAAAGGGGTTTGTCACCCAAGTTCTGTCGTAGAACTATCAACTGACCCCGGATATGCCCGAGCTACCCAAATGGGTCCTAACCCTCTGGTTTTGGCTGAGCTACCTGACAGAAACGTGCTGACGGGACCCAGCAGCTACGCAATTAGTAACAACCCTGACTACTGTGCATGCTCAGCAGTGGTGAAAACTTTGAATGACAGCAGCGCGAATGGGAGAAAATAGCGCGCGAGACGAGCTAAAATTTTCAAAAAAAGTCTATAATTGGCCACCGACAGAAACGTGCTGACGGGACCCAGCAGCTACGCAATTAGTAACAACCCTGACTACTGTGCATGCTCAGCAGTGGTGAAAACTTTGAATGACAGCAGCGCGAATGGGAGAAAATAGCGCGCGAGACGAGCTAAAATTTTCAAAAAAAGTCTATACATTGGCCACCGTCTGATTTCGTTTACGAAGTACGCTGTTCAATCTGACCCGCCATCGTTGCCGGAGTACAACAGCCTGTGGCAAAATTTAAGGATATCGGTCTACTGACCCCTAAGCTGAAGGATTTCTTCAGTAATCCAACGTGATGCTCACGGTTGAACTGCTTTCCAACGTCAACAAAGAGCGCAGAGCTCGTTGGTTTTAGACCACACTTGGTGTGCTGTTTCTAGAGCTGGGATGCACGGGCCACCTGAAGTGAAGCCACGTGTGCCTCGTGTGTCCACCGGTGTTTGATACCCAAACCTCGCGAAGGGTATGCACCAGTGTAACAAAGGTGCTCTGTTATTTTTCCATGCCCGTCTCGAAATAATGAGTTGTCAGCCTTGTAGCACCTTCCAGTTGAAACCTGTCCCAGTAAAAAGGGTACGGCGAGGCAACCGATCGCATGGCATACGGAGCACATGGCCGAACCAATGGTGCAGCTGAACCAACCTTTTTTCTTTGGTTTTGTTGGTGAAACCAACTCATCACACTTCAGCGTTGCTAATTTTAATGTTCCTAAGGCACAAGAGCAATACTTCGAAGTCAGATGGTCAAAGGCGAGCAATCTCATTTTCATCGTACAGCAGCTCAGAGCCATAGAGTTAAACTGGGTGCATAACCGCGTCATAGATCCTGCCTTTCACCGATAGGCTAACATCACATCGAACACAGAGGTGCCTACGTTGAGAAAAACAGAAAGGGTTTTAGCATTTACTACGTTGGCAATGCTGACGTCCAACGCGATGCAACTATCCAGTTAAGTATATCCACCGCTATCTTTGGCGGGTCTGATACTACGAGCAGCAATCGTGGTCCACTCGCCTAATCCTGTAATAGCACTTTGCACTTTAAAGGAATGAAGCCCATGTCAAAACGCATGGCAACGGCACTCAGATTGCTTAGTGCATTTTGTATATGAAAGGAATATAAACTAAGTAGCTCAGTATCATTTGCACACCTAAGCTGTCAGTCTTCCCCGGGAAGAAGCTCCGCAACACAGAGAAGAGACATGACAAGTTCCTTCGATAATTAATTCGTTTACGAATTTACAGAAAGGACGAAAAGGGGCAGTCCTGATGGATACCAAATTTAGTGAAGAATTCAGGAGAACACTGTATGAATTTTCACGCTCTCGGGGGCACTGGAGTATAAGAATTGGAGTAATGTGATGAAAGTGTTCGGCATATATTTGAAGAAGAGACATCGCAAAACAGCGATCTAGAGTCGTACGCCACTTTCAGGATTATGAAGACAACAACTGTTAGTCATTTGAACGTGTGGTGGTATTCAAAATGTTGTCCTAAGGTAGATATATGGCCAATAAATCCATTACGCGGACCGAACCCAGCTTGATATTTACGACTTCCACTCAAGAGTGTCAGCCAGCTTGAGTAAGAGTGATACCAGTGGCCAACTTACAAGCGATGATGACTAAATTAAAGCCCACATATTTCTCAAATTCAGACCAAACATCTGAATACGGAAGCGACATCAGATACGTCACTCTTCTGTTGTGAGATCCAACTTGAACCGGGAGGCACCTAGTTAAATGCTCGATTGAGTGTTTTGACCGGCGAACCAGCATCCATTTCGCTGACAAGTTTGTTTGTTGAAAGTTTACAAGGCAGCTACTACTTCTTTGAGGACAGGATCTTGCAGGCAGTAGACATCATTCTCTTGGTCACAGGGAGACGAGCTGCAATACAAACATGAAGCAGGACATGATCCGACTCCGTATACGCACTCCAATAAGGAGGCAGTTTTGAATATAAGATCGCCATCCATGGCTAGTGTGTTGTGATGGTGTTGGGGCGAGATGGCCCGTGGTTAGAGCGCAAATTTACTGACCGCAAGGTCCGTGATTCGAACTCGGCCTCTGCCTCTCGACTCTCTTGTCTAGGCTTGGGGAACCTTGCAGTATCCCATCCCTCATGCAACCTTTGGGTGGCATGGCAGTTAGGCACCGAAAGGGTGCTACAGCTGGACGGTTATGGTTAGTTGCTGTGTGGTCAATCTGAGTACCATTTATTTACGGTTTGAATAATACCAGGGAACTTAAGGTGGCTCAGAGTTGGAAACGGCTCAGTGGGTAGAGAGCGAATTTACTGACCGGAAGGTCCGTGGTTCGAACCCAACTTCCATCCCGACTGCTCCTGTCTGGGCTTGGGTAACCTGGCGGGACTTCGGCTTCGTGCCTCCTGCGGGTGGCACGACAGCTAGGCACCGGGTGTTACAGTTGAACGATTATTAGTATTACAATACCAGGTAACGCAATACGGACGTTTGTAGAAAAGATAAGGCATATGAGTAGTCTGTGGTCTTTTCGAAGCTCCGCACCGCGTCTAATTGACGGTGAAGTTTATTACGGAACTTGTGGAACTGCTTTGCAGTGTTCGTTTACAATTGCGTGATAGTCAATGAATATCCATGAAAGTTAAAGAAGACGAATGACAATGTTCCGCTTTTAAAAACTATGTGCATATGAGATACTTACTTTCCTGTCCAATAGTTTGTAACCGCTTAGTTGGTGTTTGCTCATCATCGTCATCAAAGACGGCAACACCAGTTTTGACACTGATGCTTGATTGTCGTATGGTGTTTGCTAATAAACGACTTAGTGGCGAAAGGCTTTCTTACTTACATTTGGCGCCGTGACCAGGATACGGATGTAGATCACGTGGCCACAACCCCTTGAGGATAGGCATGGAGGGTTTCGATAATGTAACGGAGGTGGCTGGACTGGATACCGACTGCGGTAAGTTGGCGGCACTGAAGATCCTCCCCAGAGGCCGGGCGAAGGTAGCCCTGGATGCAGCCAGAAGGGGTCCTAGGAAGATGAACTGGGCCACCGCGAAATAAGCTCTTGCAGCAAAGCCCGACAAACCGGCCTCTCGCCAGGAGCCTATGAGGTAGTGCCTATCAAGAAGATACTGGACCTTACAGTGGTGTAGCGGCTTGTGTAAGCTATACTGAGGGGTGTCCGCACGACACTCACGGTGTTTCATACCAGGTTGGCCAATAGGTAGAGGTCTGAAGAAGACAAACTCCTGGCCCTCCGGGTTGGGGGTTGGGACATTTGTAGCGACGTGTTCCTTAAAAACGGTAATATACTTGCATTTCCAGCCCAACACCGCTGCCTTGCGGTTAGGCTTTTGAGCCAAAGGCTTTGGTTGAGGACCCTAATCCATCTCACATCGGCCGTCGCGTGGTGGCATCAGCCGGGTCACCTTACTTGCTGCATGCACCAAGGCGGGTAAGCGAATACACGCTAATGCTTACACTTCCCCTCTTACACTTTCACGTTTTCTGTCTTTCACCCTCATCCCCCCAAATTCGAATAATTTCTCCGTATGTCCCAGCTCTAGCACTGACCGTTTTGCTCGCCCTGAATCTACGTCTACTTAGCCACCTTTAATGTTCGCACACTGACGCAAGCAGATTAACAGATGGCTCTTGGTCGTACGCTGGATTACCTCTGCATTGATGTATGTCGTCTGTTAGAAACGAGGACACAGGACGCAAGCACTGTGATCGAACTAACTGCCCCGTCGCTCTCTTCCAGGTTCCGGCTGCGCACCTCTGGTGATGCAGAGGCCGCTATGGATATGATGGGGTGGATATTGTATTGAGCGAACGAGCGGAAGCGTCTGTTTGATTGGATATCCGTTGATAGTCGCCTCCGTATGGTTCATTTAGCAACATATGTGGAAGAATATAGAGGAAATGAGGTCCATCGCATCTTGTTTATTGTGTCTGTTTATGCCCCAACGGATTGTAGCCCTGTGTAGTAACGGTATTCCTCAGCTTAGTTCTCGGTCTGAGCCTCCCAAGCTAGCGTCCACGTCAAAGCAACCAACAAAGGTACACAAGGAATACTTACGCCCAAAACGAAGTCAAAAACAGTTGTACAGCGCATCATACATATACTGTAAGCGGCGACAACTCTCCGGAAATTCTGACGCCCTCTGGATGCGCTATTGGCAACCGGCATTCGGTCAAAACTGGGCCATCATTGGCCATTGGGAACAGACTTTCGACTAATCAGATCTCGGTTTGATGCCGGACCGGCAATTGTCCCGATTTTTTTTAGCAATCTTGCGTGGGATAGGCTTCTCGGCCGTAGCAGCACCTGACTGGGAGAGGTAAAACGGGATCCGACTGGAATTCCTACTGACACCCTGAATCTGCCAAGGACAGCTTCTATGAGGCCCGAGGACGCCTGCCGGACGGTACGGTGTCGAATATAAATGGCCACTGGGAAAAGATATCCAAAACGCTACCAAGAAGCCGGAATGTGTGTTTGCGCTACAACCCAGCCAACCTTATCCAAACATTAGATTTCTGATAGAACCGTATCTTTACTGGAGACCCGGTAAAGGTTCCTCCTGGCCGCCACAACTCCACCTGATGCATTACTCGACGCCAGGTGAACCTGAGTGTCCGTGCAGACCGAGAGGTTTCGTGGACCCGAAAGGCCGAAGAAACGGAAGACGCAAAGAATGCTGGAAATGTCCGAAAGCTGCTCCACTTGATTCGTTCGACTGCTCTTCATGAAACTCATATCAGTGCCCGACAAACCGGCCTCTCGCCAGGAGCCTATGAGGTAGTGCCTATCAAGAAGATACTGGACCTTACAGTGGTGTAGCGGCTTGTGTAAGCTATACTGAGGGGTGTCCGCACGACACTCACGGTGTTTCATACCAGGTTGGCCAATAGGTAGAGGTCTGAAGAAGACAAACTCCTGGCCCTCCGGGTTGGGGGTTGGGACATTTGTAGCGACGTGTTCCTTAAAAACGGTAATATACTTGCATTTCCAGCCCAACACCGCTGCCTTGCGGTTAGGCTTTTGAGCCAAAGGCTTTGGTTGAGGACCCTAATCCATCTCACATCGGCCGTCGCGTGGTGGCATCAGCCGGGTCACCTTACTTGCTGCATGCACCAAGGCGGGTAAGCGAATACACGCTAATGCTTACACTTCCCCTCTTACACTTTCACGTTTTCTGTCTTTCACCCTCATCCCCCCAAATTCGAATAATTTCTCCGTATGTCCCAGCTCTAGCACTGACCGTTTTGCTCGCCCTGAATCTACGTCTACTTAGCCACCTTTAATGTTCGCACACTGACGCAAGCAGATTAACAGATGGCTCTTGGTCGTACGCTGGATTACCTCTGCATTGATGTATGTCGTCTGTTAGAAACGAGGACACAGGACGCAAGCACTGTGATCGAACTAACTGCCCCGTCGCTCTCTTCCAGGTTCCGGCTGCGCACCTCTGGTGATGCAGAGGCCGCTATGGATATGATGGGGTGGATATTGTATTGAGCGAACGAGCGGAAGCGTCTGTTTGATTGGATATCCGTTGATAGTCGCCTCCGTATGGTTCATTTAGCAACATATGTGGAAGAATATAGAGGAAATGAGGTCCATCGCATCTTGTTTATTGTGTCTGTTTATGCCCCAACGGATTGTAGCCCTGTGTAGTAACGGTATTCCTCAGCTTAGTTCTCGGTCTGAGCCTCCCAAGCTAGCGTCCACGTCAAAGCAACCAACAAAGGTACACAAGGAATACTTACGCCCAAAACGAAGTCAAAAACAGTTGTACAGCGCATCATACATATACTGTAAGCGGCGACAACTCTCCGGAAATTCTGACGCCCTCTGGATGCGCTATTGGCAACCGGCATTCGGTCAAAACTGGGCCATCATTGGCCATTGGGAACAGACTTTCGACTAATCAGATCTCGGTTTGATGCCGGACCGGCAATTGTCCCGATTTTTTTTAGCAATCTTGCGTGGGATAGGCTTCTCGGCCGTAGCAGCACCTGACTGGGAGAGGTAAAACGGGATCCGACTGGAATTCCTACTGACACCCTGAATCTGCCAAGGACAGCTTCTATGAGGCCCGAGGACGCCTGCCGGACGGTACGGTGTCGAATATAAATGGCCACTGGGAAAAGATATCCAAAACGCTACCAAGAAGCCGGAATGTGTGTTTGCGCTACAACCCAGCCAACCTTATCCAAACATTAGATTTCTGATAGAACCGTATCTTTACTGGAGACCCGGTAAAGGTTCCTCCTGGCCGCCACAACTCCACCTGATGCATTACTCGACGCCAGGTGAACCTGAGTGTCCGTGCAGACCGAGAGGTTTCGTGGACCCGAAAGGCCGAAGAAACGGAAGACGCAAAGAATGCTGGAAATGTCCGAAAGCTGCTCCACTTGATTGACTGCACTGCTCTTCATGAAACTCATATCAGTGAAATAATCAGAGACCAAAATGGCTCCCTGATCTGCAACGAAGCAGAACGTTTGCTGGGCACAGCACAGTACTTCGAACAACAATTCAGCTGGCTACCTACTACCTCCAATCCAGAATCCTAGCCTTCAAGAGAAAGGTGGACAGTGAATATGGAGCCGCTTTCAGTCACAGAAGTGTCCAAGTGTATTTCCCTACTCAAACGTCATCATGCTGTTGGTCCTGACGACCTTCCACCTGCTCTTTTCAAGGATGGTGGTGGATTCCTCAGCCAGTGCCTGTCTAGCCTATTTGGGTATATCTGGGAGAAAGAAACCGTCCAAGACAACCAGGGTGAGTCTATAGTAGTGCGGTACTCGCAGTGAATGTAGCAACCACAGTGTTAGTTTGATACCTGTTGTAACAAGGCTTGGTCATTGATTCTTTTCCATCTTACGATGACAGGCGAAACTTTGACTCATGACGATCAAGCGGGACTTCGACCGGGTAGGGGCTGCGTTGACCACATATTCACAGTCCGTTAAATGTAAGAGCAACGCCACATGTACGGACGACTCACAATCTTGGTGTCCCTTGACCTTGGGAATGCGTTTGATTTTGCCGATCGGTCAGTGCTCTTAACTACACTTGCCCAACAGGGTACGCCCCAGAAGTTTGTTAACATAATCCGATCCCTATATTCACATACTTATGGGCGGATGAGTGTATGGTGAGCTCTCCGAAAGCTTCTCTCCAAAAAGTGTGTCATCACTGATGAAATAATGAGGCGAACACCGAACGGTGTTCAAATTGTTGCTGATGAGAGTCGGTCTGGAATACGCAGATGAGATCGCACAAGCCCTGTTGAATAGACTGATCACCATCATACCATCCATTGGCATGCGCCTTGCACCTTCAAAGTGCAAAGTCCTGCTTCAGAACGAGTAGCCCCCAAGCATATCTCTAACAATTCAAGGAGGACCACTGGAGATTGTGGAAAACTTTACATACCTCGGTAGTTGTATTAGCTCTGACGGAAGTGTGTTTGATGAAGTCAGTGCAAGAATCTCAAAGGCTCGAATCACGTTTGCTAATTTGCGTCACTTGTGGCGTCAAAAAGGCATCGCACTGGATCTTAAGGGTCGTGTGTACCAGGCTACAGTAAGGGCTGTGTTGTTGTATGGGTGCGAGACATGGCCTCTTCGGACAGACGATGTGAGGCGTCTCCAGGTTTTTGACTACAGATGCCTCAGAAGCCAGGCCGGTTTTGGATGGCGTCAGAGTTTTAGTAACGAGGTTATTAGAAAACGGGTATTTGGTTGTGCTGCAGGCACCTCAATCCGGGAAAACATCCAGCATCATCGACTACGATGGCTCGGTCATGTGCTACGCATGCCGAAACACCGTCTAC
>NW_008751658.1:4110900-4115514 GCF_000715545.1 Opisthorchis viverrini | reverse complement strand
ACCGGCTTTCTCGGCCTCTTCCATTTCTTTGGCTTTCTGTGTCCACCATACTTCACGATCAGATCGCAAGCTCACTTGCACTTGACGTTTAATAGCTCTTCGCACCGGATTATGTTCGGGACCGGCTGGGATATTTCTTCGAGATTTAAGTAGTGCCACCGTTCGGTCTGATATCCAGTGCTTGAGTGCGCCTGGTTGGGTCGTGCCACAGGCAAAATTCCCAGCACTATGCAAAGAGGTGGCAATCTCGTCCCAGTATGAGTTCACATCTGATGGTGGAGCACTTGGAAAAGAGACTCCAGAAGACGATTCTTGTAAGTTCGTCTGACATCTGGGTCTATCAGTCTTTCAGTTGCCATGCGATTTGTCCGCACCTTCGCGGCCCCGGGAAACGTAGGGCGAAGCGACTCCGGACGAGCGCGTGGTCAGAGTCCACAAATGTGTTCCAAAACGACCGGCAGTCAGTTATGGATCCGCGCCATCGGTAACTGATGGCAATGTAGTCGATTTGAGTTTGTGGCCGGCCTGTCGTTGGAGGACACCAAGTGGCCAGACGACTTCGGCTATTTCGGAAGTTAGTACTGCATAAAAACAGCCTGCGATCAGCACACAGCTGAAGCAGTCGTTCCCCATTGTCCGTACGTACCGAGTCTAGTTCATGTCGACCTCCCAATTGAGTCTCAGATGCACTGAGCCTGCCCATTTGCGCATTCATATCTCCGGCAACCACCACAATATCTGAGCTTTTAGCTCGCCGCAGCAAGGTATTCAGGGCGTCGTAAAACCTGCCTTTGACGGCGTCAGAACTACAGTCAATTGGGGCATAGGCGGACACGATAAACAGACATCTATCAACTTGCCGCTTGTGAGACTCCTTCACAGAGCCGGCCGGACGAACCGCACAGAGGCGACTATCAACAGGTATCCAGTCAAGTAAGGATACTTCCGCCCGGTGACTTAGCACAACTCTAGAATCTTTTCCGCCCGGTGACTTAGCACAACTGCTGCTAGAATCTTGAAATCTTGTTTCTGATAATCAGCACATATCAGTGTAGAGCAAGTCTATCCTCCCGGCAACCATAACAATACATGCGTTCTCGGCCGGCCGCCATAAAGCCCTCAAACCGTCGTAAGCTTTAGTAACAGAGCTACTGTTTGATGAGTACCAGGCGAACACTCCTCTGTGCAGTGTAGTGGGATATAGGATCGCACAAACCGTCACAACACTGTATCATTATCATCATCATCACTGTCAGTTGTAATAACCGCGTACTCGTTGTACAGTGGTTGTAGCTGCCGCAGTTTCGTTCACCGATAATTGGGGGAAGGTGGGTGGCTGCGCATTGCAGGCGGGAGATGATAAATTGGTGCATAAATCCAGCACTGTCAGTGGGCTGTCAAGTGGTGGTGGGTGCAAAAGGAGCTATGCATTGAAAGCAATAGCTTGGATGCACGAGCGCCATTGAGGGCGCGACTGGGCTATGTCTGACAATGCCCCTAGCCATTGACGTGGCCCGTCTCGGGGTCCCCATCCAGGAAGACGGCAGTGACCAGCGCAGTTGAGTTTTCTGGTAATGGCTTTCATACTTCGCTGCCAAGTCGTTGTTTGACCGCCTCTGGCTTTCTTCCACTCTTCACGTGGTTGGGCGAAAGGGTCGACTGGTACACGCAGCACGTGACCAAGCCAGCGCAACCTATGCAGTGTGATTAGTTCATTTATCGAGGGTGAGTTGTTACCTCCGAATATCATTCGACGTACTTCAGAATTGCTGATCCGATGTTCCCACCAGATTCGGGCAATGCTCCGAAGACATCGATGGTCAAGCGCTGAAAGTCTTTTGACGTCCTCAGCGCGCAGCGGCTAGGTTTCTGATCCATTTAGTAATATGGAGCGCACTGCAGCATTGTGAACTCGACCATTGACAGAGAAGCTGATGTCAAGCCTACGCCACAGGTGACGTAAGTTCGCAAAAGCTGCTCTGGCCTTCCCAATCCGGATGGAAATATCATCATTCGTGAGACCACCGGGACTGATACAGCTGCCCAGGTAAACAAACTTGTCTGCTACCTTAATCGGTTCATCCGCAAGCACGAGGCTAGGGTTTGAGCCCACCCAATCTTGCAGTAGCACTTTACACTTTGCAGGTGTGAAGCGCATGTCGAACCGCGAGGCAGAATTATATTATTTGGTATTGTTTTGCAGTACCACTGGGTCAGATCCCAAAAGAGCAATGTCGTCTGCGTACTCGATGTCTGTGAGCGGAGGCCCAGGGAGTACGTCGACCCCACAGGCATTAGAGGCTGGTAGTGAGTCTTCCATGATCGTATCAATGATGAAGTTGAAGAGGAAAGGTGAAAGAGGACAGCCCTGTCGGACACCACTTGATGTGGTGAACTCAGGAGAGAGCTTTCCGTAGACCTTTACAAGGCCGCGGGAGTTGGCGTACAGCGCTCTAATGATGGTCAAGAATTTATGGGGGACACCTTTGCTCCACAGACACTGCCATAGTGCTTGGCGATCCACAGAGTCAAAGGCAGCTTTCAGATCGAGAAAAACAACCATTGTTGGTTGCTGGAAGCAGCTGCCGGAGGGTGAAGATATGATCGATACAACCTCTTGCAAGACGGAACCCAGCTTGGTTTTCACGGATCTGCCTCTCTCTGTGTTCAGTCAACATTCGAAGGATAAGGCCAGAGAGCACCTTCGATGCCACAGCTGCGCACAGCAGGTACCTTTTGAGCAACACCGTGCTCTTTGGTTTTAAAAGTATTTCGACCGTATTGGATAATGAGCCGGCGTTCACGGTCAACCGTTGGGCGATCGGTGTGTGCGGTTTTTGGGGCCGACCTATTCTAGCCCGCCCTTCCTCGGGAGAAGGCAGCGTCGCTGCTTCCATAAATATGGACATGTTGGTCGCCTGGGGAAACACCTTACTGCCTTCACACTCCTGTCGTAGAGGATGGTACGACTTTAACCCCAGACCATCTCGTAGCACGATTACTCGTAGTATGGAGTCTCGCTGCTCTTGGTCTAGCTGCTTCCCTTTAGCCTTCCTGGCATGGTTGCGCCTTGTGGAACGAAGTTCCAGCCAGTGTAGCCCGCGGGATCATTGCAGCACTCAAGCCCGACCACCACGTCAAGGTGACAGCTTTAGGTCAGGTCAAAACACTGTAAGTTCGTGAATTCTTCAACTTGTGAAATGGGTACCGATCCGGAGATGGCAACTGTGTTGATCGGCGATGTAATTGCCACACAGACTTCAATCATCTGTGTTCTCATTAGTGAGCATGCACAGTGTGAATGCTCAAGGACCAGTTGACGGGCTATCGCCTCAAATGCTTGTCCATATATCTCGCTATCCCATTTTCCGTATCAGGAAGATCAGATTCGTGAAAGCAACCACTGAATGTCCGAAATCTACTGAGATCCTCAGCTCCGCTAGATGCTAACCAGACGGACAACGCCCCCTCAGTATGCAGCGCGTCACAGCATCGTATCAGAGCCAGATAGCGTGCGTCAGCGTTGAACCAAGTTCAGGCAGTGTCCCTCCACTAAACAGCTTGAGGCCTTCTTATTTTAGCAATCACCCGCACTTACGCTCTCGCACTCGCTTGTTCGGGATATGGCTGTTGTGTTCCGTGTAACGTTCGGTGAACGTTTGTTGATTCCTTCACATCTACCGACACTTCATGACTCTCATTCCACATTTCAGACACTGCTTGGAGTATAAACCTCACCTGTATTTTCCTTGATATTTACGTCGGATCTGCTCAAAGACCTGTGGTACAATCTTGAATGTACGTTCGTATTGAACCATTGCTATGTATTAACCATTGAAAATTCTATTCAATCAATAATCGTTGTTTATTTGTTGTTATTACAGAACCATACCGAATACAACGACAGTCTTCTCGACTTAACAAAAGACTTCGGGTGCGTATACTCAGATAGTATCTCAGCCGCATATCTTGCATCAATCACCTAGGTTCAAAGTGAAACCTAAATTCCGTTCTGAGTGTTTTTCCGCCACTAGGCACTAGGGCAGGGTCAGCAGTCAGATGCGACAGATTGGCAAATCAGCAGATACAACATTCCGGTGGCCGAGTCTGTCTTATTGGTACAATGTTTATACAAGTTGGATGCGTGAATAAGGTTGAACAAAAACTAACGCCCACCGAAAATTGGTGGAATCTGCTGCACATTTTCGTCAAAACTGAGACCTTATGTTCTTCGAATATTCAAGACGTGTTCCTTATGCAACATCGTCATGCATCGACTTTGTTCGTCCCTTCGTGCTTGAAGATATCTCCATAACACCTGAATTACAAATCCAAGATCAGAAAAGCATCTATTTCACAGTGGAACTGAGTCAAGATATTCACGCTTCAGTCAACTGAATATGTTCCTTAACTCGAAGATGGTTGCTCAGTTATGAACTGCCGCCTGAAAGCGACCATCGAACTCGGTTTGTTGTTGCAGTAGAGGTTCCTTCAACGCCTCAACAACAACTGCCACACTTGGATGAACGCATGGATTTGGGTGCCACCAGTCTGTTGTGACTATCTAATAACTCCGGCTCAGGAACCTTTGTGACGGAAAAACAACTCACCCAA